>NC_034611.1:2386363-2391563 GCF_900095145.1 Mus pahari | reverse complement strand
GGACAGAAGGGAAGGCCAAGGGGGCAGAAGGGAAGGCCAAGGGGGCAGAAGGGAAGGCCAAGGGGGCAGAAGGGAAGGCCAAGGGGGCAGGAGGGAAGGCCAAGGGGGCAGGAGGGAAGGCCAAGGGGGCAGGAGGAAGGCCAAGTAGACAAAAGGAAACTGACTTTCCTTCTGCCATGCCTCCTTTTATCTTGGCTGCTACTAGACAGGGTCAGCAGACACAAGTCAGGGTGAAGTCTTTCTGCATCAACTAAGAGCATCAGGACAATTTCCCTGCATAAATGGTTCCAGTTTATGGCAAGTTGACCTTAAAACCAACTATGACAGTAGTCGTTTTGTAAGATCTGGGACAAGAATGATGGTGCCACCCTGGCCTGAGAAAGTAAGGATGGCATTGTGACCTGTCACCTAAATATGCACATAAAATGTCATGTTCTTTGAAAGTAGATTTTGTGCTGTACATGAACTGATTGTTTCCATACTCTGTAGACAACATTTCAACCCAGAAAATTTAAGTACCCATTTGTGCTGGGTACTTAGCATTATGAAGCTATTGTTTTGTTTTCTGTTTTATTGACTGAAAATTTCACACATACAAAGCAATGTGTTTTGATGAAATATGTTTCATTTCCTTCCCTTTAATTCCTTATCTATACCCACTGCCATAGTTAATTCCTAGTTCTGTGTTTGCCTCTGTGTGTGTTTTCCTGTGTGTGTGCCCCCCCCCCATGTGTATGCATGTTTAACTCAGTGCTGCCTCTGTGTGTGTGTGTGTGTGTGTGTGTGTGTGTAAGGTTGGTTGTCTACTGAGACATATAAAGCCTCTCAGGGGCCAAATCACTGAAGAAAACTGACTTCATAGCAGCCACATTACAGGTAACTGCTCGGGTCGGAATGGGGCTGAGATTTTCTCTACCATGCAGGGATGCTTTTTCCTGACTTGAGCATCTTCAGGTGCTGTGCATACAGTCATAGCTGCTATGAGTTCACATGTACAGCTACTCTTAGCCATCTGGAAAACATTATTTCCCTATTCTCATGGACTGCTTCTGGCACTTACAATCTTGACATGCCCTCATGTACAATGATCCTTGAGCATTTTCTGGAGGGAATATGATATAGATGTCTCATGTAGGACTGAATGCTCCACATTCTCTTAGTCTCTGCACCCTGAACAGTTGTGGATCTCTGTGGTAGCTGCCATCTACTTCAGAAAGAAGCTTCTCATTGAGGGTTGAGAGATGTGCTTATCTACAAGTAAAAGGGTTAAGTCTTTAGGAGTTTAAACCATGGTTCTTAAAGCCTTCATACTCTCACTCTCATCCCCTCAGATGAATGCTGTGTGGAAATGAAGTAGTTTTGTTGTAGTTTTGTTTTGTCCTGATGCTTGCCATTTGGTTATAGTAGCCTGCCATATTTTCCTAACACTATCATGATGCAGTTGGAAGTCAATGACAGACAGGGTGAAATTAAATGGTGAAAATTCCTTCAATTTGTAATGTAACATGGTTGTTCCATGTGATGGAACTCAGACATAATGATACCATTGCCACTGAGGCACATCATATATGCCAACCAGGAGTTGCCCAATCAGAAAGACCAGCCATGTAAATACAGACTCCCTAGCATCTTACTTGCGAACTCTGTTTTTATAAGGTAGACAGGAATAATTGTACAAGTCATTTTAAATGTGCAGATTGTTTGCTTGGGGCTCAGTTGATTTATCTCACAGTTCAATCATGATCTGTCAAATACTCTTTCCTGTACCAAGCACTAACTGAATTGAAGCACACACATTATTTCATGTAGTTTTTGCAGTTTCTTTTGAGATTATAATTCTTGATATCTAAATAAAAAACTGATAGCTGGAGAAATTAAATGGCTTGACCAAAAGAAAAGAAAAGCCAAGATTCAGATAGACAGCAGCTGACCTGTAGCTCATGAGAGGTTCATTGGTTTTTACCAGCCAGGAAGCTATGCTGAAGGGATGGATGAAGAAGTTACAGACAAAGGGTCACAATTAGCTTATAATTATCTTTCAGAAGTTAAAAAAAAAGTGGTACTTGTGATCCCTGGGGGGACTGGTATTTGAGCCATGACTTCATGGTGCATGATTGCTACTGAGTACTCACTGGCACTGCACCACTGCACTACTGAGCAGATGCAGGGACTCTCATGCTGGAGCTCGTCCTCTACCTAAGATCTGTGTGCACAGAGGGAGAGGATCATTTTCAGGACTTGGCATTTTAAGAGCTGGGCACAGACACTGGCTTCCTGTGCCTTGATCGTTTGCTGATTCTTTATCATGGGCCATACACTTTGTGGTTGTAATGTCTTAGAATTATATTGCTCCTGGGCTCTTCACAGTAGCCGCTACAAGGTGGTAGTAGAAGATTTCATGCTGCTGAGTGCATAATTTATGCCTACATATATCACAGCATCAACTGTGTCTCTCTTGGCCTAGTAGTGAAATCTGCTCTTACTAATCACTACTGAAAGCAGTCCCGAGGAGGGAGTACATATAGTTCATTTCAATTCACTTGGCTTTTCTCTTAGTGACATCAGCGCTCCTAGGTTGCTATTGGAGAGGACTTTATAGGTATATATATTCTGAAGAAGCTTCTAAAAGCAAGAATCTGGTCTAAATTCGTTCATCAGAATTGGTTGACAGTCTCTAAACCAAGAGGAATTGTGTTCTGAACTCTCCAGTTGCCATTCTTAAGCACTCATGAGTTGAAGCATACCTACTTCAAATGAAACTTCAAATGCTTTTGCCAATTTTACATTCTCATCTGTAAATGGTGCTGTGTTCTTGATTACAGAACAATAGAGAGCATTGATGCATGCGTCTTTCCAACTACTGTTAATGGTATTCAATATATGTCCTGTTTCCCAGATTACAAATAGGCACCACCTGCCATTGGACTGTCAATTTCTATCATTTTCTTTTCTTTAGCTTTTTCATCAATGTTAGCGGTAGAATTATTTACCTTTCTTTTAAAAACATGAATGAAAGATCTACCATGTTAAGATAGTGTTTTAAGAATATAAGGCAGCCAGGCAGTGGTGACACACACCTTTAATACCAGCACTTGGGAGGCAGAGGCAGGTGGATTTCTGAGTTCGAGGCCAGCCGGGTCTACAGAGTGAGTTCCAGGACAACCAGAGCTACACAGAGAAACCCTGTCTCAAAAAAAAAAAAAAAAAAAGAATATAAGGCAAAGGACACTGTCAAGACAAAAAGGCAACCAACATGTTGGCAAAAGATCTTTAACAATTCTAAATCTGATAGAGGGCTAATGTTCAATATATACAAAAAACTCAAGAAGTTAGACTCCATAGAACCAAATAACCCTATTAAAAATGGGGTACAGAGCTAAACAAAGAATTCTCAACTGAGGAATACTGAATGGCTGAGAAGCAGCTAAAAAAAATGTTCAACAACCTTAGTCATCAGGGAAATGCAAATCAAAACAACTCTGAGATTCTACCTCACACCAGTCAGAATGGCTAAGATAAAAAATTCAGGTGGCAGCAGATGCTGACTAGGATGTGGAGAAAGAGGAACACTCCTCCATTGCTGGTGGGATTGCAAGCTGGTACAACTACTCTGGAAATCAGTCTGGCAATTCCTCAAAAAATTGGATCTATTACTACCTGAGGACCCAGCAATACCACTCCTGGGCATATACCCAAAAGATCCTCCAACATGTAATAAGGACACATGTTCTACTATATTTATTTATAATAGCAAGAAGCTGGAAAGAACCCAGATGTCTCTCAACAGAAGAATGGATACAGAAAATGTGTTTCATTTACACAGTGGAGTACTACACAGCTATTAAAAACAATGAAATTCTTAGGCAAATGGATGGAACTAGAAAATATCATCCTGAGTGAGGTAACCCAATCACAAAAGAGCACACATGGTATGCACACACACACTGATAAGAAGATATTAGCCCAGAAGCCCAGAATACCCAAGATACAATTCACAAAACACATGAAACTCAAGAAGACCAAAGTGTGGATACTTTGATCCTTCTTAGAATGGGGAACAAAATACCCATGGAAGAAGTTACAGAGACAAAGTATGAAGCAGAGACTGAAGGAATGACCATCCAGCGACTGCCCCCCCTGAGGATCCATCCCATATACAATCACCAAACCCAGACACCATTGTGGATGCCAACAAGTGCTTGCTGACAGGAGCCTGATATAGCTGTCTCCTGAGAGGCTCTGCTACAGCCTGACAAATACAGAAGTGGATGCTCACAGTCATCCATTGGACTGAGCACAGGGTCCCCAATGTAGGAGCTAGAGAAAGGACCCAAAGAGCTGAAGGGGTTTGCAGCCCCCTAGGAGGAACAACTAACCAGTACCCCCAGAACTTCCAGGGACTAAACCACCAACCTAAGAATTTACATGGAGGGACTCATGGCTCCAGCTGCATATGTAGCAGAGGATGGTCTAGTTGGTCATCAATGGGAGGAGAGGCCCTTGGTCCTGTGAAGTTTCTATGCCCTAGTACAGGTGAATGCCAGGGCCAGGAAGAGGGTGGTTCATGAGCAGGCAGAGAGGGGATATGGGGTTTTTGGAGGGGAAACCAGGAAAGGGGATAACATTTGAATGTAAATAAAGAAAATATCTAATAAAAAAATTTAAAAATATAAAAGAATGTATGGTTATCACATTTCTAATAAACTTATTTTAGTAAATAAATAAATACATGGTCCAATATATCAGAAATACTATATAGTTTTAATTTTAATATATATTAAGTTTATATATATAATTTAATATATTTTGTATAGTAGGATGACTGAATTATATGACTTGTATTGCTATTTACTGATATTCAATTCTTTATGTTTCATAATTCATTTATTATTAGACACTTACTAGCCATGTTTTTCTGAAGTCCTTATTTATTATGGATGAATATGACAATATTCCCTCAGAACTAAAGTCTTTCATGTAGTGAAAGAATTAACCCAAATGTCCTCCAGAATCTCTTTGATTGCATGATGAAAGCCAGGAAGACAGATTTCAAGGCTTATAGCTCTCAAAGCACTGCTCTAAAAAGTATTCTGTATTCAGGCAAGAAAGAAAGAAAGAAAGAAAGAAAGAAAGAAAGAAAGAAAGAAAGAAAGAAAGAAAGAAAGAAAGAAAGAAAGAAAGAAAGAAAGAAAGAAAGAGA
>NC_034611.1:2368173-2386223 GCF_900095145.1 Mus pahari | reverse complement strand
GAAAGAAAGAAAGAAAGAAAGAAAGAAAGAAAGAAAGAAAGAAAGAAAGAAAGAAAGAAAGAAAGAAAGAAAGAAAAAGAAACTGGGATCATTCTGTATCTTGTGTGAATACTAAAGAAATTGTGCTAAATGAAATAAGCCAAACAAGAAGAACAAATATGTAACTGCACTTCAACGACATATGACAGTTACAGTGAGCAAAGATATCCTGGCAGAGGGTGGAATGGCGGTCACATGCAGCCTGTGGCATCTGGGGTGAGCAGTTAGAGCTGAGTAGATTATAAAGTGTTTGGAGAGGTAAGAACGTTACAACGTTAGAGAACAACGATGACTTCCAGGAAAGGAGACTGTAATGAACACCACTGCACTATGCAGCTAAATTAAAGCACTGCTAATGTTTATGTTGCACAAATTTTACAGCTGAAAAAAAAAAAAAAAGCCACTGTGTCAATGTCCCCTTGTTGCTAGAGAATACAGTCCTAAATGAGAGAAAGAGTGAATCTCAGGGGTGACTGAGCAAACGTGTAATCTTTTTTTTTTTCCCAAGACATACCTTTCTTGCTTTTAAAAGAGTGAGTTCAAGAATTGTTCCTAAGCCACAGTTCCCCATTTCTACCATTTCTCAATAAATTCTGACAGAAGCTCTCCAATTCTGAGAAAGATAATGGAAAGTAGAAATAACTCATTTATAAGAAAGCAATTTTTATTGACACTCTATGTAGGGTTACAATGATTCTGCTTCCTGGATGAACCTCCAGAATAAAGAGCAGCTAAGCAACCTTACGTTCACTCAGAAAGTAAATGGAAGAGCCGAAAATGGAGCTGAGGATTCCCTGAATCTTGCCCTGGGTCTTGATAAATATGTTTGCACCCTTCTGAGCAGCAGTGAGGTTGGCAGGAGGTACAGGGGCTGGCAGCCTGAAGAGACTCTTCCTGGCCTTAAAATCATTTTTGAGTTCTAAGAATCTCTCCCTGCAACCCAAACCCTGTTGCAAATGCTGACTCCGGTCCCAGCCTAGCACGAAATGCAAAGAGACAGGAAGCAGAGGGAATGGCTTGCCTCCTCAGAGCCACGCTGCCTTCCCCTAATAACTCTTGATGTTTAGATGCTTCATCATATCCACATTTTAACCTTCTTTTTTTAAAAAAAAAAATAACAATCTCCAAAATTTGTAGAGCTTTGTTGCCCCTCACCCCCAAAAGTACTAACATTCTGTTAATCATTTTGCATTCAACCAGCCTCAGCTCTATGGTATGTACTAATGGGCATTCTTTGGAAGCCTGTTGGATCTAGAAGAATATTCATTCTATGTTAGTTAAAGAAAGCAAGTTCAGTACTGCCCAGGATTAGCACAGGTGAACATTGGGTTTGACCCAGTAACTACTGACATCACTGCATGGAGCTGAGTGCCCTTCTAATTTGTACAGACATGATGGTTCCTTGAAGTGAGACTGAAGAGAGCAGAAAAGTGAGTGAGTGGGCTGAGGCAGTCAGAAAAGGGAAAACTTACCAAGGGTTGGTCCACGGCCATGGGATTAGGCCAGCTATACTGTCTAAGCAGATGCTGTCCCCTCCCACAGACTCATGGAGAAGTGGGGCCCAGCCCTGCTCCTCCTGATGGCCCTCAGGTCCCTGAGAAGAACACTTCCGACTTATAGGAGACACTTATACATCACCAAGCAACAGAAAAGGACTGACAATCTTAAACTCCTTCCCACAGTTTTGAAGATTAAAACCCATTATAGATGCTAACCAAATGCTGTTCCACTGAGAAAGGCCTAGACCCTGTATGTCCTTTTCAGTACATTCCTAGGAAGTCGCGGCCTGTTGTCAAATGTCATGCAGGAAACCAACAAATAACAAAAAATCCAGGCAATTCTTGGACTTTTCCAATCTGGAATTCAGGAGTCTGGGGTTGGGAGAGGGGCTATCTCTGGGAAGCAGCCTGAAGCCACTAGAGCCTGGTCTCAGTACAGCTATGCTAGCCCCTGCCAATGCAGAAGAGTGAGCACAGTATGGAGTGGAAGCTGTCCCAGCCTCCAGGTCCAGGCGTGGGCGCGCTACACAGAAGAATACACTGTCTGAGTTGAAGATGGCAAAGAAGAAAAGACAAAGAAGATCACACGTTAAGAGAGCTGCGGTTCAGTGGTCCATTAGACATCCACATCATGAGCATGTATGGCCTGGCTTTGATTAGCACTTGACTTCACCTTCCAAGGCTTGAGAAAGACTGTACTTTACTTCAGAAGGAAAAGAAACAGATCCAGCTCTTCAATTATACAAATACTTTTCCCCCATTGAATGTATTATAAAGTTTCAGTAAATTCATTGTGCAATGTATAATTATTTTTAGATTTTTTTCAAACTAAAAATGTTAAAGTGGAATAAAATGTGAGTTTTTCTAATTAGGTAAGGTATAAGATAACTAACGTAAGAAACGGAGGAAGAAACTGAGTCAGAATGATGCCCTGTCTAGCCATTATCTCCAGATAGATTATGTTACCATAGCAAGCAAGTGGGGATCAATGTATAATACTATAGACACCATTTTATGAGAAACAAATTTACTTCCATATGAAGTTAACATTATCTTTCTTGTGTTTGGCACTGCAAGGTTTTTTTTAACTTTTTTTCCATTCTGTACTTTCTTAGTTGAGCAGATTTGTATGCAATACATACATGCCTGCTGTGTTTTCCTATTAAAGACCTTTTTGCTTGTCTACTTAGAAGGGGAGATTCACTGTGCACCATATCTTAAGAACCTATTCTATTGCTATCATTCTTTTTACTTTAGAGATTGAACTAATGTGCTGTTTTACAAACATCCTCCCTGTTCTCCTGCAGTCGTTTATTCTAGAATGAGCTCTTAAAATCATACACCAAGACACCTGTTTCCTCACTCAATGTCTTCCAATAGCGTCCATTTACACCTACAGTCAGAACCAAACTGTTCTCCCCGGTCACTAATCTCAGGATAGCTGGCCCCTTCCTTCAATTTTGTTCTGATCTTAAAGGCCAAAATATAATCAAGATGGACTGTCAAGGCTTAATGATTAATGTCTCCCCTGATCTATAGTTGACTGACCATATTGGCTAAATGTCTTTAATGTCAACAGAGTAGCTTTTTTTTTTTTTTTTTGATCTGTACACTTGGCTCTTGTTTTTCTGTTCCTAGAACAGAGCAAGCTTTTCTCATATGTATTAACTCCCTAGGACTGCCTCAACAAATCAGAGATTTTTCTTCTTTGTGAAATTCATTCTGTCATAGATGTGAAGAGAAGAAGTTTGAAGTCAAGGCAGTCCCAGGATCAACACCCTCTAGGGACAATGAGAATGCATCCATATCTTCTCTTAGCTTACAATAACTGTTAGCAATTCTTGGTGTTCTTTGGTTCTAATTCCTGTCTATGCCTTTTTGTTCACAATGCCTCCACCCTTCTCTCTGTTTCCCATGTTTTCTCTAAGCGCTTTTCATTGAATTTAATGCATACATCATTCCAGATGATCTTAAAGAGCTTAATTTAATACCACCCACAATATCCCTTATTCTACATATGTTCACATTCCAATGTTCCAGGTTGTCAGAATGTTTGGCAAATCTGTGGCAGCAGATACAGAAACATAATGCTGCCCAGTGGCTTTCAGGTACATAGTTCTATCCCTGTATCTTTTTAACTTGACAGATATGTCTCTTCTTTATTCTATCTCAGTTTCTTCTCAAATAGTAATTTCTCAGAGAGGCTATCCTTTCTTCCCTGAATGCAACACCTTCCTCTTCTCCCTTTTCACTCTGGATTCTTGTATTCTACTTATATTTCTCTTTATGGAACTTTAAAAGCACCTGATACTCCTTTAAGTATTATTTATTTTGTTTACCAGTTTCTTCTTCATAGGAATAAGAATTCCACGACGTCAGATACTTTAATCTGTTTTACAAACCTAGAAGAGAAATTACAATGTCCCACTGGTCAAGGTTAACCTGTCATCAGTTTTTATCAGGCTTTATATGAACACAGGCAACTCCACATAGTTAAATAGCTTGTGAAACAATTTATACTATACCAACAGAACTGAATAACAGAGATGCTGCAGCCCACAAAACCTGTAGTAAGTAGTGTTTGTCAATTTATAGAAAACTGTGCTCAGAGAATGTTTGTGTACAGTATGTTTTTTGAGTTTACACTATAAAGACTTATTTCTAAGGGAGATTTAATTTGATCTTGAATTTGCTTATCTGAGTAGTAAGGTATCTGTGTTTTGGCTTATCTCTTTCTAACAGAGAAGAATTCGTAAGTACTAATTTGGGTAATTAAGAGACAGAGAAATATTGCCAGGACAAGTTTAAAAAATGAGTTTTTCAGATCTTGACCTTCTTCGAAGGGTATACTATAGTGCTTAAGTTCATGATGACCCAGCCAAGTCAATACCATGTTCTATATTAAATAAGACGACAGCAACATGTCATTCTGTCAGTCAGAGGCAAAGTTAGAGCTCTACCAATTTGAACTTCAGGGTTTCTTCCTGTGTCTGTTTCACTGTGGACATCATGTCCCAAGGAGTACAGATCTAGATACTCTGCAAGTAGTTCCCAATTCTCATAGGACCAAGTATATCATCTCATCGTGGCACATCTCATTTGGGGAAGCCATGGCATTATCTTATTTTTAGGATAGAATATAAATATTAAAAAGAAGCAGCTATTTCAGAATGTAGGCAATGTCATATAATTTTTGTACACCAACCAACTCTGGAAGAGCACAAAATAACCACATATGCAGACCAGTGATGCCTAGTCAATATAACTGGATTCTTATACTTAGTAGCAATAGAATGACATAGAATCTAATGGTTTAAGCAACTTAAAATATGTTCTTACAATTTCAAGAGCCATCAAGAGATGGCTAAGTCTGTGAATTAATTAGTCAGAAATAAGAAAGACTTAGTCTGATGTTGGGATTCTTTGTATTGGCAACTGCTTTTATGTACCATTTAACCATTTGATATAAGTAAGGGAATGCAAAATATGAAAGCATGAACATGGTTATTCTAAAAACCAGTTAGTGAACTTAGAAGGCTCTCCTTGAACATGAAAAAGGCCATATGAAAACTGTAAGTGAGAAGACAAAAGGCACAGCGTCAATGTCTACAGAAGAGCTTAAGGGAGTGCTGAAGGAGGAGAATACATAAGTATGTTGATAACAAATTAAACACAGTATTTATGTGGGTGTTTCCGAGTCTCCACATCATCCTTCTGATTAAGATGATGAAGAGAAAGGTGGAAATGTCACTAGTCATGCCATTTCAAGAGACAGGATGGACCTGTCTACCTCAGACTCAGGCTACCTCTATGTTTTTGTTTTTGTTTTTGTTTTGTTTTTTAAGTTTCTCATCCATTGTAATTGCTGAGTGTCTGTGCTTGATGCAGGGGTTGACAGCTGAGGAAGGCATCCTCCTTGCCCTTGGGAGTGTCACAGGTAGGTGGGAAAGTCAAGGAAGGTTTGCCAGTAGAAAGAACTTGCTGCACAGAAAATGACACCACGGGCAGAAGAGCTAAAAGTACCAAAGTATTCAGAGGCCACAGAGTCTTAATTAAATTCTTATACTTATGGTCTTTCCTCTTCACACCTGTGCTCTCAGTCCGTGACACTGAAACCTTAAACCAATGTTTTTTGGGGGAAATTGACAGCTTCCTCCATTTCCCCGATGATTTACAGTGGGAAGTAAAAGGTTGAAATGCTAAACAGAGTGCAGATGGCTTCCACACAAATCTTCACTTTTGAGAACTGTCTTCAGGGTTGAAGGCTTTAATATGAACTGGTCTGATTCATTCAGAAAGCCCCAAGGCAGAAGCCTTGATTACTCTGTCCATAGGAATTGACTGTCAACTTTCAAATCATAAATAATAGTGATGGCTTACAAAAACTATGAAATGCAGAAGTGAAGGCTTTCATTCCAATATTAATGTATTCAATTGGGACATAAAATATCTTTCAATATCTAGCCAAACTTTCCAGACTTACTTTAGTGTGTGAAAAATGAGCAATAAAGTTCCCGTTATAATGAGCACCTTAGGTTTTCATAAGTTGAGCCTTTTCTAAACAATATTGCTTAAAGCATTCACATTGTATAAATAGGAAGTTTCATATTAAGCGATAAAAGGCCATCTTGTGGATTGGTAAATAATAATTTCTCATCAATGAAAATAGAAGTTTTTCACTATAGGTAATAGACTTCCTTAATACATTCTCTCCCATCCAGTTTAGCAGCAGCAACCCATGGATGGAAGTGGAGACCCAATTTTCAAATCTCCCTCCTTGAGCAGAGGATATATTTATGGGATAAAGGGGCAGGATGCCTTGATGGATGAGGAAGGGCAACTGGAGCTGAAGTAGTCCATGCTATGTGAGCAGGTACAATCTGTCCCCAGAGCTCTTCATGAGGCATGTGTGCAGACAATGCTAACATTCGCATGATCTATGGGTAAGTTATTGACCCTGTGACATCAGAGTCACCAGTCCCAAGTGATGAAATTGTACTTTTCAGGCCTGTAAGTCTTTGCGAAGTAGCCCAGGCAGCCATTATCACCAGTACCCACTCACCAAAAGTGTTCCCTGAGGTAGAGCTTGAGGGAAACGGTGTATATTCGCTGCATGAGTTCTAGAATTGGTGATTTTCAAAGCCAATAAAAAGCCAGTAACTTGGGACTGGAGAGATGGCTCAGTGGTTAAGCACTGACTGCTATTCCAGAGGTCCTGAGTTCAAATCCCAGCAACCACATAGTGGCTCACAACCATCTATGTGGATATCTGATGCTCTTTTCTGGTGTAGCTGAAGACAGTGACAGTGTACTCATATACATAAAACAAATAAATAAATCTTTTAAAAAGTAAAAATGGAGGAGGAAGGATAGTAGGAGTCTGAATGGTAAAATGAACAGAGACCTGCTCAGTGCAGATGAGACCAGGCAAGTTATGGCTGCTGGCTGGCAATGCCCAAAGTTAGAACTCTCTTCTCCCATGATATCTTACAGACAAGGACTTGTTGTTTTTATGATTACATTCTGGAAATGAACTCCCAACTTCTAACTTATCACTGGCTACATACAGAACTCAGAATGAGTCAGATTCACTTATGTATAGTGTTTTTGCTTCAATTTAATATATTCGTCACTTCTATTATATTATATTCAAAACATGGTCATAGATAGTACATAATTTGCCCACACACATAAAATTATAACTGGTTGAAGGAAGATATAATATGATAAAATATAATGAATAATAATAATAAAAAAAACCTGAGAACTTGTAAAGAGAAGTCATAGGAAAGGACCCAGGCAACTTCCTAGAAACCAGTAAGGTTGTCATTTTAAAGGACCCAAAGGTGATTAGTTTATTTATCTAGGGCAAATTAAGCCTTGTCACACAGAAAGGACTACAATTGCAAGAGTGCGCATATAAACTCTTCTCACAGTTCATCATGTGGAGGAGCAAAGATCACACCTGAAAGAGAGCTTTAAAATGTGTAAGAACAAAAGGGGAAGTGCTTACCTGAGAGATTCACTGTCAAACTTCGTCCATAGAATTAGCCTACAAAGTATAATTATGCCTGGATCCCAATGGGATCTTGAGTAATTGTTTAACAAGAAGCAGTAGGAGAAATTCAAAGTTTTAGGAGTTACACCAAAAAGAGTTTATATTTTAACATTATTGAGTAGTTACAATGAAAATAACAGATTATCCAAAACTCAAATAAATTATGAACTACATCCTAGTCCTCACATTTATAATGCAAGTTATATAAATACTTCTTAAGTATGATGACCATACTCCAGTTCCAGCTGAGCTCACGTGTAAGCTGTAAACCATGGGAATTTAACTAAAACAGAAAATCCTCTACTTAGATATTTTAGACAAAGACTTGCTTTGTTTCTGCATGATTTCAGTGAACTTGTTAACAACAAAAAGACTCTAATTATACTACCTACAAGTCAAATTAAAAGAAAACAATTAACTTGTCATGTCCACATTTCAATCATCTACAATCATAAAACTTTATCCAAGGCACCTTAATTGTATCAAGCCTCCATTTCATCTATTATACAATCAATTTGTGGCAATATAGGTAGTAAAGAGCACATCAAAATAATTTTTGTCTCAGGAATAAAGCACTTTGATGGAGTTCTGAACCTTTAGAAAGGAGCCTATTAAGGATGGACACCCTTTGCACGGGAGCTTATGTCTGTCCCTAGGCATGTGGAGGCAGCCAAGAGCAATGTAGAGAGACCATTCCTGTTGCTAAATCAAGGATGTACTAGACCAGGGAAGTCCCTTTGTAAGAAGATCTGTCCTTTCTGTCAGGAATGGCCATGAAAAACTACTCGAGCTTACTTTAGGAGACAACTCTCACAGGCTTTCCATGATATCTGTCTTTTCATGGGAGTATGAAGTGAAGGTGGAGGATCCCCACTGAGGTGGAGAGTTAAATCAAAATAAAGTTTTGGTGTCTCTGAAGACAATCAGGGAGCCCAGAAAGTTGTTCTTTCTGGAGGCAGAATGGAGGCAGCTTCATAGAGTGGGCCTGTCTTTGAACCTTGACTTTGCATGAGTGTCATTTGGTTTCCATGACATCTTCATTGATACCAACACCAGAATGCTTTCCTCAGGGGAAATCATGACTCAAGACTCTGTGAAGTCTCATCATGTTTTCCCAATGCACCCTGACATCAGGGACACAATGTGCTTCCCAAAACATGTAAGCACTTCCATGATATGTTTTATCTAGTGTGACACTGTTTATAAGTTACTGAAGTTTCTCTCAGCCAACAGCTCTCAAATGGTTACTCTGAGTTTTTCTTTCATGGGAAATAAGCTAACTTTGATAATAATAACTGATTTATTCGACTATTTCCTGAAGAATGTTGGCTTTAGTTTTTACATGCATGGCTGATCTTGTTGTCATCAGCCACAGGTAAGTTTGCCTCTGTTTTTATGAGTACGACTCAATAGATCTTTGTTGAGTATTCATTTCTTTATTTTTTTAATGTAGTAGAAATAGGACTTGAAGTTTCTAGTAGTATTTTTTTAATCTTCTTTTCAATGTTTCTCTAACTGCAAGGTAACTTTCTCAGTTTAGAAATGTCTAATATTATTTTGAAGTGCATAAATTATTTTCCTCAGTTAATTTACTACATATGTGATTTTTTTTCATTTTCTAAAATATTTGTTTGACTTGGTCCCATCACATGGGTCTCAAAAGCTTCTTTGGATTTTCATTCTAAGAGTTCTTCATTCTCTACCATCATCCATTGTTCCTTTCTTCAAGAAAGATTCTGGTCTTTGGGAAGATGTCCTCCAGAGGCCTCCTTTGACTTTGACATTTAAAGTTGTCCTGTAAATACTTCAGCTCATTTTGTACTGTTTGGTCATGGCCCTTCTAAGCCTCATTCTCATTTGGTAGCAGAATCCTGCTTCCTTGTAAGAGTGGTGCTGTCGCCTACCCTCACAGTGCTGCCTGCAGTTCTGTTTTTCTGATGTGTGCTGAAGGTCGTTTTCATCTCAGCTGCTTGAATGGCATGTAGGATGATACATCTTGTGATAATGAAATCTTTCTTGCACTGTTGGCCATCAGCTTTCTTTGTTTTCAGTGTTTAGAGTTCTCTTCTTGAGATCCTTTCTTAACATGTCTATTGTAAACTGCAGGGATAATTTGGAGATTTGAAGCTTTTAATTAAAAACCTCAGAGACAGTATGTTTCTTTGTTGGGTTCCTAATATTTTGTTCTTATATCTGGCTTCTATCCAATATATACAAAGAGCTCAGGAAGCTGGACCCGAGAAATTCAAATAACCCCATTAAAAAATGGGGTACAGAACTAAACAAAGAATTGTCAACTGAGGAATACCAAATGGCTAAGAAACACCTGAAAAAATGTTCAACATCCTAAATCATCAGGGAAATGCAAATCAAAACAACCCTGAGATACCATCTCACTCCAGTCAGAATGGCTAAGATTAAAAATTCAGGTAAAAGCAGATGCTGGCNAGGATGTGGAGAAAGAGGAACACTCCTCTATTGCTGGTGGGATTACAAGCTTGTACAACCACTCTGGAAATCAATCTGGCTGTTCCTCAGAAAATTGGACATAGTACCACCAGAGGATCCAGCAATACCTCTTCTGGGCATATACCCAGAAGATCTTCCAACTGGTAATAAGGACACATGCTCCACTATGTTCATAGCAGCCTTATTTATAATAGCCAGAAGCTGGAAAGAAACCAGATGTCTCTCAATAGAGGAATGGATACAGAAAATGTGGTACATTTACACAATGGAGTACTACTCAGCTATTAAAAACAATGAATTTATGAAATTCTTGGGCAAATGGATATATCTGGAGCATATCATCCTTAGTGAGGTAATCCAATCACAAAAGAAGTCACTAGATATTCACTCACTGATAATTGAATATTAGTCCAGAAATTTAGAATACCCAAGATACATTTTGCAAAACACAAGAAAACCAATAAGGAAGACCACCGCGTGGATACTTCATTCCTCCTTAGAATAGGGAACAAAATACCCATGAAAGGATATAGGAACAGAGACAAAATTTAGAGCTAAGATGAAAGGATGGACTATCCAGAGACTACCCCACCCGGGGATCCATCCCATCATCAGCCACCAAACCCAGATACTAATGCACATGCCAGCAAGATTCTGCTGAAGGGACCCTGATATAGTGGCCTCTTGTGAGGCTATGCCAGTGCCTGGCAAACACAGAAGTGGATGCTCATAGTCAGCTATTGGATGGAACACAGGGTCCCCAGTGGAGGAACTAGAGAAAGTACCCAAGGAGCTGAGGGGGCTGCAACCCTATAGGTGGAACAACAATATAAACTAACTAGTACCCCCAGAACTCGTGTCTCTAGCTGCATATGTAGGAGAAGATGGCCTGTTCGGCCATCATTGGGAAGAGAGGCCCCTTGGTCTTGCAAACTTTTTATGACCCAGCAAAGGGGAATGTCAGGGCCAAGAAGTGGAAGTGGGTGGGTAGGGGAACAGGGGTGGGGGGAGGGTATAGGGAACTTTCGGGATAGCATTTGAAATGTAAATAAAGAAAATATCTGATAAAAATAGGAAAAAATTCACTTAAAAAAAAAGGTGAGCTGAGGATTCTAACTTCTGTCTTAAGGATGCTAAGTCTTGGAAGGCTGGGAATCCCAGGAACTTGTCCTACATGCATGGATAGGCATTTGCTTGCTTTTGTTTGTTTGTGACAGTCTCTTATAAACCACGATAGCTTCAGACTCACTGTGTACCTGAAGTTATCCTTGATCTTTTACCTTCTGATCCTCTGACCTCTACCTTCAGCATGTTCCACCACATTAAGCATGACAATATTTGATGAACAAAATATTCTTACCAGGACCTAAAATATTCTTACCTGGAGTAAAATATTCTTATACTGCCACTCCCATGGCAATCTCTGGGACTCTGGGCCTATTCTAAGATGCCTAGCTATACTTCTGCCTCCTGGCACTGATCTCTAGGGCTCATATGATGCAGAGCGAGCACTGTAAACTTCTGATACAATGGAAGACCCAGGTTTTCAAGTGCCAAGAGGCTTAACAGACTACAAAAGACAATGGTGACCTTTCTACATGAAACAAAGCCAATAGAGGGTAATCAGCTAATAACTCAGTGGAAGATGGGGAAATAGAAGAGTTCCTCCCAACCTCCCCTATATCAGAACACACAGTCAACTGTTCTATATGGTGTTGCAGTTTGAACTGAAGCTACCTAAGGCTATGGGTGATGAGCTGGGACTTTGGTTGCCTAAGATTACCTGCCTCCAGAACTGAAGACATTAATGTCATTCCTTAAGACAAATCTAGGGGTAACAGTTGGGCAACTCTGTAGTATAAGATTTACCAGCCCAAGACTTTGGCCAACAATCTTCATTTTCTTGACTGAATACTTTATTCTTCAGCCTGGAGATTTTCTCCTATCCACAGAAGTCACAGAAAGTAACGTCCCCAGCCTCTTCTTAATCTGTGTCTATCCTTCCTTGCAAAGCACAGGGGGAGTGACTATATGAGAGTTCACTAGAAATACAGGTTTTTCTCACTGATTCCACATTTAAAAATGAGGGCAAAAACCAAATGGAATTTCATAGTTGGCACATTGTAAGGACCTATGAGCAAGAACTTCTTTCTAGACTTTACTCCTAAGGTGAAATACTTAATGATACAGAAGGTCTTGGTATGATGGGAACTGAAATACCTCAAGAGGTTGTAGACTGTCCTTTGGCATGGCCTAATTAGCTGGAAAGTATGAGATATTTCTATCTTCTTCATGGAGTACCTTATGTTTCATATTGAATACCTCATAATAGCATGATGATGTAAGTACTTCTATTTTCAGCTCTTATATGTGCACTTTCCAAAATTTTTAAGGGCTCTGTAAGTTGCCTATGGTCCACAGTTGATTGCTACCCAAGTTTTTAATCAAACAAAACATTACAGAATGGGTGAGAGGAGACACCACCCAACAGAGCTTAGTGAGGTAGGACTACCTGTGGAACATATGTTCAGCGTGGCCTCAGAGAACAGTGAGAAGGAAATTCAGAGTCAGCTTCGAGAAATATCTTTCATGGAAAAGTCAAAGAAAACATAAAGCAAGTAATTTTCAGGTCAGCATTTTTCACATGGACTCACTGAGCCACAAAGTTGTGTTATATCTGTGTGCATCCTTGAGTATACCAGAGGTGGAATCAAGCCAGTCAGTTGAATTCTAGCGTCTCTCCCCCATCCTACTTAAATCAGAGCATTCTACATGTATGTCTATCTGGTCTATCGTTGAGTATGACCACTCCTGAAGAGCAAAAGTAACTTGAGAGGTGAGTAACTTGGATCCATATAAATGGCAATCAGGTGAAGATATCCACACAAGGTGGATCAGTGTAGTGAGAGGGCACAACTGGAACACACCGACAGGGTGGGTGGGCTTGACGCTGAGAAAACTAGGCCTCAGCCCTAGGCAAAGAACTGTAGGCAATGAAGGAAGGTTGGGATCAAGTGAAATCAGTCTTCCCAGGGAGGACCACACCAAGGGGTTGTCCATCACCAAGCGCTCAGGCCCGAAAACGCATGTCAAAGTAAATTATCCTAGCCAGACTGAGCAGGGCTTATTTATATATTTGGGGGGGGGGGGACAGAGGGAGAGAGAGAGAAAAAAAACAACAATTAAAGAAAAAAAGAGTCATGAATTTGAAAGAGAGTAAAGAAAGTTTGGAGGAAGGAAAATATAATCTCCCAAAGTAAAAATAAACAAATAAATTTTCATATATTTGTATTTTGTTATTCATTTTTAAAACAAAGACTTTAATTAGAGAATTACTTCTACCAAGCAAATGTAGCTTTGTGGGTTTGCTAAGCAATGTTAGTGCCTCCTTAAGATATTCTCTCCAGAAATAAAAGGTCTCCTCTTTGGAGCTCAAGATGGGGCCCTGTTTAAATGACATCATCTTTGAATGCAGAAGTTTGGCCATTTTAGCATTGTGCAAAGCTCCATTTTTTGGATTTAAATTATAAGAGAAGTCTGTCCCCACTGCAGGAATGATGTGGCACATATGTCCTTCAGGGCTGGGAGTTCCCAGCATGTAAGACTTGCCACCTATCTTTGTTTCACCTTGGGTCAGCTCAGTTCCTGACTCCTCGGCTGTGTAGTTTCCTGCACTGGGGTCTTCCTGTGCTCTTTAATAATGTCTGACCCAGGCTAAGGTGTCAGTACCCAAAGGAAGGATACACTCATGTGCTATGCAAGAGGGACTTTAAGGTTGAATCAACAAGCATCTCTTCTCATGTTCAACGAAAGTGCCATAAACTCGCCAGAGATGGTGTCCACCTACACTCACCCCTCCACATGCATCTCTAACAAGCCCCATCATCCTTGATTTGACTGTCCAAAGTTAGGATAAAATGGCACCAGCACTATCCAAACTGTTTTATTATTGAGGGCTTCTTTAGATTAATGTATTTCTATGGGAAGACTGCTTCTCCTTATGTGATAAAGAAAGCATCTTATCATCAATTTTATTCATGTTATAAATATTTATTGCATATCTTCTATATCTCAGAACTATCCCAGATACCAAGGATACAACAACTTGTCAAGCTGCAATTGTTTTCCATCTGTGATGCTTGACATTGTCTACTTGACTGTACTGAGAGAACAACTCAAGAGATCGAGAACAATCCTGACCTCTAAGAGTATCTATGAAGGCATTTCCATCTACTCTCAGTGTAGAAAACTGAAAATGAGGAGGGAAACCCACACCAAATGTGGATAGCACTAAACAGTAAGGAGGGACTGCGATGGAACATAAATGATGGGGACAAAGCAGTGCACGTAAGCTCCATTATTCTTCAGTAATATCCTTATAGCTACCACCACCATCCTTGAACAACAGACTCTGGCTTCTTGACTTTTGATGTAGACACATGCCAGAGACTTCCAGATAGAGTCCAGATGCCTAGCCTTGGGCACCTCGTCCAAGGATTCCAATCTCTCATCTGTGCAGCTGGGTTCTATGGCTTTCCCGCCAACAGACAGCTTCTGATTTGCCATGCTATTCTACTTAAATCTTCTTTTATAATTGCATACATCCTACTAAATTTGTTCCTCTGTAGAACCTTGATCAACACACCTAGCGCTGTATTCTGGGGGAGAAGTAGATAAGATGAGAAAGTAAAACCATACTTCGGTGTCACATGCATGTGCTTGGGAAGTAGAAACAGAAAGCTCAAGTATTCGAGATCATTCTTCTTGCACACACAGAGATATTTGAGACTAGTGTGGGCTATATGATACTGTCTCAGAAAACCTTCTTTAACTCAGTTTGTTAGACAATAATTGTGACAAATGAAGTCATGTATAGTAACAAAATCATCAGGGGTTAAAATTTGAAATAATCTGGGGCCGGTGTGGCTCAGTAGTTAAAAAGCGTTTGTTGTTCTTGCAGAGGACCTGGGTTCGATTCCCATCACTCTGCATGGTGGTTCAAAAAAAAAAACTAATAAATAAATAAATAAATAAATAAACAAAACAAACAAACAAACAAACAAACAAAAAACGGGAGATTCAAAAAGCCGGGCGTGGTGGCACACGCCTTTAATCCCAGCACTTGGGAGGCAGAGGCAGGTGGATTTCTGAGTTCGAGGCCAGCCTGGTCTACAAAGTGAGTCCAGGACAGCCAGGGCTACACAGAGAAACCCTGTCTCAAAAAACCTAAAAAAAAAAAAAAAAAAAAAAGAAATAATGTAGTCAGAGAATGTTATGGAGGCAAATCAGGTCTACAACACAGAAGTCAACAGACAGCATAGGAAAAGAGAAGATGAAATACAAAGATCTGAGGGAGGAGAAGAACATGGAGACATGAAACAAACATGAGGCACATATGGGAAGAAGCTTGAACCTTAGAGACACATGGGTTCAGATATTTTCTATGACCTGGGAAGTTATTGGCAAGGAGCATGTTTTGGCCATGATTTAATGGGCCTTTGACTATGATTTCTAGAGTTACCTTCCTGACTCGGTGTAGAGGAGATATGGAGATAGTCATATGAAGGTGGTGATGGTCCAAATAAGGATGCAGAGGTTTTGGAAGTGAGCTGGTGAGAAATATCAGGATACTGATGTGGGGTTTGCTGATAGAAGACAGGGATGTTTCCTAGACTCTGTTCTCAGGCATTTGGGAGGATGGAGGTGGGTAGTGGGCGTAAAGAATGGGTTGGAAGCAAAAGATACATGGAAATGTTGTTAAGTGCCTGCTGCTATCCTTTGTGACACCATCAAAATTTCAGCTGATGGCGCTGGAGAGACTGCTTGGGAGATATAAGCACAGGCTGGTCTTCATCAGGGTGTGAGTTCCCACCTCCCACATCAGGTAGCTCCTAAATGCCAATGACTCCAGATCTGGGAGATGCTACACTCTTCTGGTGTTTGAGAACACCCCAACCCGTGTGCATAGAGTCATATACAAACACACACACATGCACATACACACACGATATTTACACATAGGTATAACATTAAAAAAGAAAGACATGATGACAATATAAATGTTTTTTTTGGAAACGCTTGTTAAACTTCCTTTAAAATCAAAATGATGTGTAGGCAATCAAAATTTGCAGTTTATCATTGCAAAGACTAACAGGCAGGTTCCCTCTTTAAGCATTTATTGTTTGTTTGTTTTTTCCCCACATTGTAGGATTACATTTACCCCAGCCAAAGCTTAGTTCTATCCAGATGATTATGTTTTATTTCACTAAAAACCAACCGCAGACTTAGCCCAAACAGACTAGCTGTCTCCCATCAAGCTAATCATTAAACACAGTTGATCCTCCCCTCCAAGCCAGCTGCCATACTGTGAAAATGAACTGGTTACCACGGAGGACGGTGGTGACGATGGCAAGTGGAGTTGAGCACACTTGGAGAGAACAGAATGACTTCTCAGGTCCTGTGGACAGGAGCTAGCATCCCCTACACGTACCCATCTCTGATAGGCCACAGTTTCCTGCCTGGGACAATGCTTGCATATTTATTTTCTTTAGTTTTTTTGTTTTGTTTTGTCATTTAGTAAAACAGTATTTGTTTTCAAAATAACTTGATCAAAATGACTTACAAACACCTTCAGTGTTTTGTTTTGCTTTTTTGTCTTTACAAACAAAATACAATGGCGATTCCATGCATGCAAAGAGCTTCGGGATATGTTGGTTCCTCTCTCCAAGCACAGTCACTGCTGTGTCCACACATTTTAGGACTGGTCTTTATAACACTCCTGCTTTAAAAATAGGAAAAGGGCTAGGCCCGTTTTTATTTTAAACCTTTGTCATACATCATACATGAATAAAGGATGCTTTTGCATTCGACTCCGTAACACCTCCTCAGCACCTTTGACTGCTTTGCCTGGTGCAGTTTTCACTGTTGTGATCAGAGGCTTAGAGTAGATTCTGAATGAATGGGTTAGGGACCAAAATTTTATGCTGTTATGATTTATTTGGTAAGTTGTCTGAGCTGTGAACAGTTTTACGTGCTTTCATAAAATAGAAAGATTTTGACAGCTCAGTTATAATTTTTCCTTTTTCTTAGTCATAAAAATTATAACTACTAGAATTTCTTCAATAATATATCTTTTGTTTATTTTGCTATTGCATTGGTGTTGTTTGATTATTTTGTTGTTCTTTCTACGTATGACACTTAAAAAGAGCAGAACAGGACATAGGATTAATCAGCTGGTGCACCTTTAATCCCAACACCTAGTTAGGCAAGGGCAAGCATATATCCAAGTTTGAGGCTAGTCTTGTCTACAGTGTGAGTTGCAGGACAGCCAGACTACACAGAGAAAACCTGCCTAAAAGAACAAAACAAACAAAACCAAATCCAACAAAAAGAAAACAGGCTTAAAAGCCAAATATTTGTATTCTGGTTCCTCCATGAGAGAGGGGGTACTAGGAAAGATGGACAGAGGGAGGGAAGGAGGGGAATAGGAAGAGAGGAAAGGGGAGGGAGAAAGACAGATCAGATGATAGATAGATAGATAGATAGATAGATAGATAGATAGATAGATAGATAGATAGATAGATAGATAGATAGATAGATCTGGGTGATAAATGGTAAGAAGGAAAGAAAAAGAAAGGGAAGGAAAGAGAAAGGATGATATATAAATAATACACACAAAGAGTGACTTTAGATGCATTATTATATTCTGTATTACCTGGTCTGAGTCTATGAAGATTGGAAATAATAGTTACTGTGTATACTTGCTTAGAATGGCCAGATCAAGTCACAAAAGTCCTCTAATCCTGAGCCTGATGTGTGCTAAACTGCCTCTCCCTCATCCTAACTACTAAACCCTCAGGGATCCAATCTGAACCTGCTCTTTCATCAGCACAGAACCCTCAGGGATCCAGTCTGAACCTGCTCTTTCATCAGCACAGAACCCTCAGGGATCCAGTCTGAACCTGCTCTTTCATCAGCACAGAACC
>NC_034611.1:2364242-2368078 GCF_900095145.1 Mus pahari | reverse complement strand
CAGAACCCTCAGGGATCCAGTCTGAACCTGCTCTTTCATCAGCACAGAACCCTCAGGGATCCAGTCTGAACCTGCTCTTTCATCAGCACAGAACCTACCCAACTTTCACCGTTTAGTCTGTTCACTCTGAACAGACTAAATCATCTCACATGTAGTATACATATTTGAGTTTCTTCTCAGCTGTGTCCCACAAACCTCCCTTCCATTTGCACCTCTCTATTTCAGGACACCACACTCTTCCTGGTGAGCAGTGCTGTTCCTAGGATGCTCCTGTGGGACACTGGTGACTTGTGTTCCCATTCTCCTGACATGTAGCGCTGCTACCAGTTTTCTCCTTTCATAGACAATATCAAGCTCCCACATCTTCTCATGCTTCACTAACCTCAGCTACCCCATCCCAGTACTAATCACTAATCCAACCCATCTCAGATAGATACACTGAGCTCCTATCTGCATCCTTATGCCTCTCTAATCCTTCCTCATACAGCAGCCACACAGATGCTTAGGAGATGCAACTGCTCAATCACCCCCTTACGTAAAGCCCCTCAACCCTTCTGTGGAGTCTTGTTGAACTTAAAACCCAGCTCCGTAACCTTCCCATCACTACTGCCCTTTACACTCAGGGACTATTTGGGAACCCCAAGACCACCCTTGTGGTTCGCTGTAAGGACTCACAACGCTTAGAAAACCTGTTAAAATCACAGTTATAAGCTACTATGGCAAAAGGAAACATCTAATTAACAAAGCAAAAGTCACAAAGGTTAATTTCAAAAGGAAAACAGCCGAGAGCTTTAGGCATCCCCTAGCAAAGAGTGTGGCCTCCTAGAAATGATGTGTGTGAGAACATACAGAACATTGCCAGCCAAGAACTCTGGAGTCTTGGGAACAGTGGTCTCATTGGAAATTAGTCACAAAGGCACGCAGTATGCACAAGGGTGACATTGGCCACTGATTTTTCTACCCCAAATTGTTGGCATAAACACTCTAGTATGACCCATAAGCCCAGTAGACAAAGATAACTTTCAGGCTGAATATTCCAAGTGTTCTGTAGTCACTTGGTCAATGACCACACTGATCTTTGAAAGGTGAAGACATTGGACAACCTAGGCCTGCCCCTGTGGCCAGACAAGCTGGAAGATCCTACAGTAGACCAAGCTCTTTCCCTCTCAGGATCTTTGTCCTTGGTGCCTCCTCCTCATTTGAGGCACCTTTCTTTAAATGTTACCTCATCACAAAGAACTTTCCTAACCATAAAATACAAGTAGAACTGTTACATTTAGTATTCCCCATAGTATAACCAGGGCAAAATACTTGGTAATAGTTATTTATATGTATATAGTCTCTTGACTATCATGCAGAGGTAGGGAACCTGCTTCTTGTCTTTCTGTGTTATGTTCATTGCCTGACACACACTTGTTACTCAGAAGAGACGCCAATGTTTGGAGAGATGAAATTTGAGTGGATTCTGCCAATTGTACTGATTTTGTAATTTCAGTAAATTTTAGAAACCATTTTAACTTGACAGTCGAATTAAGAGTACCCTCTCCACTATACCTGTATCCAGGTTCATTAACCTGCATAGGTAATTTCCAGTGTTTTCCACATATGCCTTTGCAAAGGAATGGCATACAAGCAGAAAGTCACTTGTTATTCCCACCCCCACATAGACCAAGAGCCCTTGTCATCATTTGCATGTCCACATTGGCCTTACGAATTGTAGCTGCCATTTACAGTTTACATGTGGCAATACTATTCAGTTACTTCAGTAGCAATAATATACACAATTCTGGAAGAAACTACAGTGTGTGTGACTACAATGTCCTCTAAATTAAAGTGTGAATTTTATATTATATTTAACTGAGATACTTAACCAATAATGATTTTAAAATAAATGGATAAAAATAGAACTTCCTCAGTTCAAGGAAATCTGACCTAGAGAGAAAAAAAAGGATAAATCAGAAGATTCTGATTCTCATTTTATATATAATTTTGGAGATGTTACTACAATAAACAGAAACTTCTTTCAGTTTTGAAGTTAAAAATAATTCTAATTGCCAGTGGCAATATTCGGAATTAAAATCCATTCCTTCACAGTGATGCAGTCATGTGACATAAATTTCATTCAGCTTTTGTACAGAGCTTCAAGAGCTAGAGTAGTTTTAAATAAATCACAGTTGTACAAGGCTGCGATGTCACATGTTCTATCTCAGTCCAAACCTTTATCTTCTTACCGCAGGCCTTAGACATATTAGGAGCCAGCTCCTGTTTACAGCCTCAGCATCCAGTTTCTGCATTATTTTGTACTGTCCTCTTCTGATCTACTGCTCCCAGCTCTCAGATAGTGTATAGTCTATTTGGCGTTAGGTAGCCTGCTGACTATTCAAAGGATGAAAGCATAGACTTGCATACGTGTACAAGCTTGAGTGCTCATGGAAAGCAGCATCCCTCAGAGAACACCTCAGAGCATGAGGAGAGCCAGGCTCCGGTCTCAGTCTCTCCCTGAATCTCCCCATTCATGGTATAAGGGCATTGTACAACGTGAACCACTGATTCTGCCTCCCTGGGTCTGGGTTCTGTCTCCTTTCTGTTGATAACTGGAAGAGTTCATTAATTCTCAAGAGTTGAGATTGTGTTCCACCACCCAGGTAAACAATATAAGCTGGTGAAAGACGAGAGCCCAGTGAACAGCTTCTAGGGAGCTGCCACATCATCAGTGATAATTCAATTTGAGCTTCCCATTGCACTTATGGTACTTTGCTTATGTATCAGGCAAGTCTGTGTCCACTGCTCCTAGATTTGGGCTAGATTCACCTCAGTAGAAAATTTGGCACAAATTTGAGACCTCCATTGACTATTTTAAGTCACTGAACAGCTATTCCTCTCTAGCTCACAGTCCCCACTTTTCAGAGCCCCTATCTTCATAATTTATATTCATATTATTTTTCATCTAAATGACTTTAATATCCTACAAGTTTCTCTATATGTCTTCCTTTCATAGGGCAGTTGAGTAAGATGGTTTTCTCTGAAACAAGATGTCCGCAAAAATATATGCAGAGACTTTCACTCCTTATCATGGCCATAGACAAGGCAGACATGATTATCCTGGAAGACTTACCTTTCATAGCCTGTTTTCACTTGTTGTTAGACCCCACTGAACTGGATCATTCCTTGTTCTTATCATATGCAGCCTCGCACAACTAACATTACCTTCGCTCTTTCCATTGGTTTAAAAAGCCTCAAAAGTCCTTAGAAACCACCTAACTCTTAAACAGCTAAGATGGCCAGCCCTCCCGCTTGATAGCCTTTGCCTGTCTTGTGTCCTCTTTACTTCATTGCAGGTCACAGTGACACACCTACCCTAGACTAAGAATTGATTTTTTAGTCCCAAATGTATATGACCTCCTTTCAATTTAAATTCATCTATTACTGTAAATGCTTTCAACTGCACTTCAATTCTACACTCTATGGTATTGTACAAAAAAAAAAAAAAAAGCCGAAGTTGTAAGATTTGTTCAGTGAGTGAAACTTACTTGAAAGACGTTCTGTACACCTTAAACAAGTCTAACCAGAAATAGATGTAGGCTTTTACTGTAGCTTGCTGCTTTTCGACACAGTATCAGTTACTCTCCTGATAGTGTACCACAGTATTTTGTACAAGGATATGCATAATTCATACTTACTGGATAAAGTGGATGCAGTCACCTTGATGTGGGAATGAGTATGAATGTAGAAAATCCCAAACTATATGTTTTGTTTACATTACTACTGCTGCAAATCACTACCTTGTTGAGCAGGAAAGCCTGTAAGTCCTCACTGGTTTGTCAACTAATTGTTCT
>NC_034611.1:2315037-2364166 GCF_900095145.1 Mus pahari | reverse complement strand
GATGGTTGTGAGCCACCATGTGGTTGCTGGGATTTGAACTCTGGACCTTTGGAAGAGCAGTCGGGTGCTCTTACCCACTGAGCCATCTCACCAGCCCTGTTCTACATTTTTTTTAAGAATCTCTATTCTAATAACTTTTTATAGCCCTGGAATAATAACAGACTGGTAAATTGTTTATTCTGAGTCATATGATTGGGCTCAGAAGATATTGATCTCTCCCTGAGAAACTGATAAAAGTCCCGTGACTGTCTACGGACACTAAGCAGTGTGTGGTAGCCTGCTGGCTTTGGTGGCTTATCTGTCACCCTCTGTGTGTTCAGTTTCCTTTTCCACGTGACTTTGTTACCCCAGCTCCTGAGTCTCAGTTTCCTCCTTATTTTGGTGTGCCATGTGTGGTTAGCAGTTGCTGCCCCAAGTAACAGTTTGGAAAGAGACTTGCCTATCTGGTCCTATACCCTAACCACAGCGCCGGGAGGTTATTGCAGTGCACGACTGTCCTGAGCTCACCATATCTTGTGAGTTGTGGCTAGCCCAAGTGAGGTAGAAACAACAGACAGCTGAACAAGTTATAAATCTCAGGCCTATACAGAAAAGCTTTTGCCAGGTTAGTGCCTGTGGACTCCTGAGCTAGATACACAGATGCTGCATTCGTTTGAAATTGTATGGTGATTTGTTAGACAGCATTATTGGGCAATAGATAACTGGGCCAGGTGTGGTACATGCCTTTAATCCCAACACTCCAAAGGCAGAGGCAGATGGATTTCTGTAAGTTCAAGGTCAGTCTGGTCTGCA
The DNA here is from genome assembly GCF_900095145.1 of Mus pahari. NCBI lineage: Eukaryota > Metazoa > Chordata > Mammalia > Rodentia > Muridae > Mus > Mus pahari. Next base: position 2,363,374 of record NC_034611.1, on the reverse strand, counting down.
GATCAACTTCCAGGAAAGCTAGGGTGGTTACAGAGAAAAATACTGTCTTAAAACAAAACAAAACTGATAAATGATGTAGCAAGAGACAAGATAGCCCTGAGGCCCATACATCCCTTACCAAGGACATGGCAAAAGGTCAGATGCAGTGTTTTCCAGCATAAGTGTTCAAGGTTGGCTAAAAGCATTATTGAGTAATCAGGGGTATTCTAGAAAGCTAATTGTGTGCAAAAATTGCTATTTTTAATTGAATTAGATGAATTAGAAGAACACTGAAGACAGTTGCAGAGCCTGTGGATTTTCATGACTCAGAATTATAAGAGTGAGCCTTTGTTAACTCATCTCCTAAAATCTCATTAGCATAGCCATTCTGGCACATTTTCAACAAATTAACATGGGCTGCCTTTCCACAGCCGCAGTTAGCAACATGCTAAGGCTTATGAATTATGGGTGGTCTAATGGAACTCGACAGGCCCACAGAACCTTATGAGAAAGAGTTCTGGGCATATCACAGGGCTCTAGGAAGTTGTGATAAATTGAGAGTTGTTCCTATTACCATTCACTAGGACTGTAGTAAGGGGTTTGTTTGTAATGATCTTACATTCCGAAAGACCTCTTTTGATTCAGTGGAAACTGTTCCTAAGGTTTCTAAAGTTTTCTGGTAAGTTTTAAGGTCTTTGTCTCAATGCCCTGGAGCTTAAGGAAAATAAACTGAAATCTGAAATAAAACTTACCTGCTAGCTTAGCTTGGGTTTCATTGCTGTGAAGAGACACCATGACCAAGGCAGCTTTTATAAAGGAAACCATTTAATTGAGGCCAGCTGACAGTTTCAGAGGTTCAGTCCATTGTCATTATGGCAAGAAGCATGGCAGTCACAGGCAGACAGTGCTGGAAAAACCAAGAATTCTATATCTTGATTAGAAGGCAGCCGGAGGAGACTGTCTTCTACAGGCAGCCAGGAGGAGACTGTCTTCTACAGGCAGCCAGTAAGAGACTGTCTTCTACAGGAGACAGGAGGAGACTGTCTTCTACAGGCAGCCGGAGGAGACTGTCTTCTACAGGCAGCCAGGAGGAGACTGTCTTCTACAGGCAGCCAGGAGGAGACTGTCTTCTACAGGCAGCTAGGAGGAGACTGTCTTCTACAGGCAGACAGGAGGAGACTGTCTTCTACAGGCAGACAGGAAGAGGGTCTCTCTTTCCCACTGAGTGGGACTCGAACACAGTACCTCAAAGCCAACCTCCACAGTGATGAACTTCTTCCAACAAGACCATACCTATTCCAACAAGGCCACACCTTGTAATAGTGCCACTTCTCATGGGACAAGCATATTCAAACCACCACAACTGGCTCCCTGTTACAGTGGGTGTCTTATATCCATTAATAGTACTTTGAATTCCTGTAACCCATAATACAGTGTGGTTGGTATATATCAATTTAAAAATGAGTTTTACTAAGGTATAAGTAAAATACCAGATACTACTGAAGATATTAGAACCCTTATGTTGTACATTAGCAACATAAAACTATGCAGATTCTATATTCAAAACAAAACAAAACAAAACAAAACAGAATTGTAGGTCCTCAAAGATTTAAACATGGAATCATTGTGGGATCCAACAATTCCATCTCTGGATTTATACTCCAAAGAACTGAAAGTAGGGACTGAAGCAGATAAGAGTATTCATAATAACATATTTGCAATGTGCAATGTGAGTCATCAAATGAACAGATGGACCAAATGTAGCAGATTCGGGCACAGTGGGGTCTGTAAGTCGTCTAAGATGTCAGGGCACTCTGCACCCTGTGAGATGGTTGCATACTGAAGCCCTGCAAAGCAATAGAGCCTAGGCACAAAATGAGAGATACACGGAGCACATAGGCTAGCTCCACTCTTGGCTATGAGACCTGGAGGAATTCAGGAGAGGGGAGTAATTTAAAGAGTGTAAAATTTCAATTTGAGAAGATGGGGACATTGTAAAACTGGAGAGTGGTGATGGTTTCCCAGAAATGTTCAAGTGCTTAATAAACTTCACACATAAAAATAACCTAAGTGTTCATTTTTATAGTGGGTATATTTTACCATAATTTAAAAAAAATGTGAAGACAAAAGGTATTGATTATTAAGTAGTATCAGATACCTCCCATCCATGGTCACTCTGGGCACATTTTTTATTCAGCCTGTTTGTGGACCACCCTTCTTTGCTGGAAAAGCTAACATGACATGGTGTCGTGGTGAGAAGGGCATAGGCAACAAAGCCAGACATGATTCTGACTCCCAAGAACATCTCTTGTGACTATGGCTCAAGCTAATTAACCTTTCCTTACCCTTAATTTTCTCTTCAGTAAATAGTGATAATAATTTCTATCTAAAAATGGGTTTGAACCTATTAAAACTTGTGAGTTCATAAAGGTCATTTCTTTTTCACCGAGTCTTTTGATTTTTCATTTGGTTTGCTAAATATCACTTATCACATTGTAAGTTTCATCAAAGATCACAGACAGGTCAAGGTTCACATAGGTTCTGGAAGAGTATAACTATATTTTTAAATCTAGGCTTTGTTCCACTTTGCAAGCTTAGCTCATAATATTACTTGTGGTACAATAATTAGACTTTCATAAACATGACACTGCTATTCATTAATATGTTGTTTGCGAAAATTCAATATTAATAAAAATGCTTTGCAAAAATGCATGTCTTTAATGACGAGTAGTAGACAATTGAAATTTTGAGTGGCCCTATAGTCCAGCACAAATGAAATAGTTAGGACATCTTTTATATAGTGAGCATGCCTATGAGCCTCTGCTTACAGTATACCGGCTTCTAAGAGACAGATTACACTGTTGAAACCCTTATCAGGAAAGTTGATTTCCGGCTGCTGCAGAGGATTAGATGAAGTTATATCAAATAAAAAATTAAATATTTTTCCCCATGCAAAAGTCAAAAAGGGTATCATGAGCAATAAAATGTGTTCCTAAGTCAGCAGAAGTGACTGATTTGCTCCCCTTGCTCCTGGGCTTGGCTTCTGTCCATTCTGGTCATCTCTTTGCTTGCATACACCGCAGCATGGCAATGACTAATGAGGGGAGCAGCCACCATCAACACATTCTGGAAGAAAACAACATACACAGATAAAAGCTTTTTTAAATCACAGACTCAGGGATTATATCTTAGATACATTGGGGAAAAGCATTAATAAAAAGGATTTTTAAGTGTCTTTGCTAAGAATCTTTTTAAATTCAAGGCTTTCATGTTTATGTGTTCCCTGGTGGAAGCAATGACTTTGTTCAATTTGCTTCAGAGGGAGGGAGGGGGAAATGAGCAAAATATGCAACGAAAAAAAAAATAATATGTGCAAGTCCCCAGGGTAAGGGCTCGCTGACAGTATAATGGATGTTCTCCATTTCCTCTTGTCTGGAGTTCTAGATGGTTGCAGGCTATACATTACTTCCTTTCACACCCACCATTTCCACCCACCTTCATGGAGGTCCACTGCAAAACCAAGGCAATCTGCAGGCTTATTGTTATTTATGGAATGAGATCACTCTATCTGGCATAGTGCTTCATCACCCTTCTTCATGCTCTCAAGACAGTGAGAAGCACTAATGGAAGTTGTTTGAAGAGAAGAATTGAGACTCCCCTCCAAGTGTCACTTTTCAGCAATCACTTTAAAATAGAAAACAAAAGGCATTCCAGTATTTGCCTTGAGTTTGTTCCCATCAACCATCTCCTCTTCTGCCCCTTCCTACTTTTCTCATGCAGGGAACATCTGCAGATCTAGAGGGGCCTGTGATGAGGAAACAGACATTGTGTTACTTCTTTTCTCAAGGTTTCCTTCGGGAAGGCATGAGCTTAAAATGCGATGGTTTATTTAAATTGTCAAGAAAGTGAATCTACTGTGTGGTGAGCTTTCATCCAAACGCCTGAACACAATAAAAAGCATCCCTTTGTTCAAGGCTACTAAAGTCTACATGTGATGTATGTTCTTGCAAAATCATCATGGAAAGACTCAGATGACTTAATTCATCTTTGTGTCTGTTGGCCTCACAGTTCCCAGCTGTTCATCTTACCTGAGAGCAGCAAACCATTGAGCTCTAGTCCTTTCAAAACTGATCATTGCCACACCTAGAGGCTTTTTGCTTCCTTTGTCACACCCAGTATTTTCATCCTATTTCTAATGTTTCCAAGTTCATTAAGTCATTGTCCTAAGTGAGATTCAGAACTCTTCCATACTCTAGGTCATAATTCCTTAGGCCGTATCTTCAATTTAGCTTTGCCTAACTGTATACATTTTGGTAGCTAGAATTTAGAATAGAATATACCAGCCCTCATATACAGTTGATGGCATTCCACAGAGCTTAAGGCTAGTTAGACAAGCAGGGTTTAACTGTGTCTTTGCTCTTGCCAAAAATGCTGCCTTTTAACTCACTGAGAAGTTAGATGTACTCAGACAAGACTTCCCACAGATTCCCACACAATCCTGATTGGCATCCGAATGCATAATCATCCAGAGCTCTGCTCCTTTATTCCAACAGTCCTTCTGATTCATAGTGGATCCTTATGTGGGTCAAATTATATGCTCTCCTCTCCTGAACTTTATGAATCCAAGTCCTAAGTCTTAGTACTTCAGAACATGATGTCATATTTCAAAATACGATATTTGCTGTAGTAGTTAGTTAAGTTAAAAATAAGGTCATCACAGCCAGGTGTAGATGGTCATTGTGTAGATGGTTTGCCTATGACTAGCCCAGGGAGTGGTACTATTTGCGGCCTTGTTGGTGAAGGTGTACCACTGTGGGTGTGGACTTAAGACCCTCACCCTAGCTGCCTGGAAGCCAGTCTTTTCCTAGCAGCCTTCAGATGAAGATGTAGAACTCTCTGCCTGCACCATGCCTGCCTGGAACCTGCCATGCTCCTGCCTTGATGTTACTGGACTGAACCTCTGAATCTGTAAGCCATCTCCAATTAAATGTTGTCCTTATAAGAGCTGCCTTGTCCATGGTGTCTGTTCAGAGCAGTAAAACCCTAAGAGAATCATACTCACCCATGATCCCAGAACGCAGCAGGGTGAGGAAGAAAGATTGTGAGTTGCAGAACAGTTTGGGTTATGTTAGACACTACTGATAGATGGGGAGGCAGAGATCGTATTGGGATAAGGTAGGTCATTATTCCAATGTGACTGCAGAGCTCCAATTGCAGATTCTTGTGGACATGTGCTTTGCCTCTTACTGCTCTTGGTTTCTTTAAAAATACTCGTTATTTTAATGACTAAATGTGTAGTTAGTTTTTAGGTCTTAGATTTTTTAGTTTTGAGATATATTCCTCATACATCTTGATTCTCATATGCCTTTGCAAAGTCACAGGTTTCTTTTAAGAGATTTAGGCTTCACATCTTCCAAAATGTAGCAAAAAGATCATATTTGGGAAGATTCAAGGTGTGTAATGAAGATTTCGTTGACTGAGCTAAAGACTAAAAGGACCATTTTGGGGATTTGAATTTCAATGGTTGAAAGCACTTCTCACTCTTGCAGGGAACCTGGGTTTGATGCTAAGTGGTTTATAACATCTGTGCCTCCAGATCCAGGGAAGTCCTATGCCTTCTGTTCTCTGCACAGACATATTCATGTAAAACAGTCATACATACACTAAAATGAATACTCCCAATTTCAAAAATAGGAAAGAACCACCTTTCATGGACTAATATAAACAATGTTTCTATTTGTGTACGGCTCACAGAAGACAAATGTCTACATTTTTCTTTCTGTATTGGTAAATGCCCTGTGCTCTTCACATCTGGAGAAAGCCTTTCATTATATGACAACTAAGTTCCATTGGGTCTTAGTAAAAATCCCTTGATATATTACATCAATATTTCTTAAGCCTATCTACTTAAATACTTTTGATACCAGGGGAAAACAATATTGATTCCCAAGGGGTTCAAATTTATAAACCAAGAGAATCAACAGCAAATTTAAGATCGGTTGATGGTCTACCATTTAAAAAAAAAATCTGGAATTTTCCACTCTATGTTTCTTTAGGATGGTATTTGTTTGCTGCGTTTGTATCAGGAATTGAACCCATGACTTTATGTGGATCATAAAAAGTATCCAGCATGGAGATACATCCCCAGGTCTGCACCTACCCTCACTGATTCACTCTGAAATAATTAAAATGATTATTTAAGCATGCTGTGTCTGTTTTAAAATAGTTTCTGGTCTTTTCTGTTGTTTACTGTTGTGGCTTTAAGCAACCTGTAGGACCAAGTGTTCACTGAAATCCTCAACCTTAATAAGAACGAATTAGCTGTCCTTGTTAGACATGGCTCTGGCAACCACTGCACACAGCTCACTGCCTGCAGAGGCTGATCCCTGATCAGAAGGCTGCTTTTGGCAGCTGATAACTTCCTGTCTGATCCAATCCTTGTCACTAATGGAATGATGCATCACTCTGTAATGGGTCCTGTTTTATTCATTTTGTTCTATTAAGCCTAGATCAATAATGAAACTAGCATTCCGAAGGCTCACATTTCTACCCAACTCTCATTGCGGTGTCACCTATCTCAACTCAGGATTTGGCTTAATAATAATCAATGCCTAATAAGATTTTAATTACCTGTATTTCTAGAGCCCTGTAACACAGTTTCACTTTAATTAACTTAGGAGTTTTCCAAGGCCTGTTCTCTAGGGAACAATCGCTAGGATGAATCCAGAGGAGGAGTTTACAAATGAAGGTACAGGTCAAAACATTGTGGAATAATCCATGGGTGGGAGAGAGCATTGAGAGGTGACAACAGAAAAGGAGACCAGACAGTGAAGGAATGTCACATCTCACTTGGTCTTGAATACCAGAATTATGAACTTGGAATTTATTAAGTAAAAGCAATCATGCTGACAACAGGAGGCTATGGGAAGCATTTGATACAGAAAGAGATATGAAGAAGCAGCTTTTGAAAACTAAGTGAAATACGATGGAATTGTATTCATCATTGGTAAGCATGGCTGAGGCTGCCCCTGTAGACCAGGTATAGGGAGAGAGGCATGAGGACAGAGCGGAGTGTGGATTTGGTAGCAAGTGCCTATCTGAGACTATGGCCTCATTCACAGGGTCACAGCAGGGGCTGGGGATAGCAATAGCTCAGTCAGTAAAGCATGTGGAAGACTTAAATTCAGAAATCACACACAAACGCTGGGCATGCTGGTGTGCTTGCAGCTCCAGCACTGGGGAGGCAGAGGCAGGCATATCCCTGGGACTCCATGGCCGCCCAGTCTAGCCCACTAAATAAGTTCCAGGCCAGTGAGAAACCTTCTCTCATAAAAGAGCAAATATCATTGGCTCCTGTGTTTAGCATTGCCATTCAAACAGGTACACACACACACACACACACACACACACACACACACATGCACACACGCACACACGCACACACACACACATACCACAAAACAACGGTTGACAATTTGCAAGACAGAAACACAGCCCTCTGGTGATATTTTACTGTTTCATGTAAAGTTCAGCATCATTGACAAAAGCCATTGTTAGGTGACCACCCAAAGACTTGTAGTTCACAGGCTTATATCCTAAGTGAAATAAATATAGGTGCATTTACATCTACAGAAACAGCGTGTAGGGTAAGTGAATTCTCCTGGCTTCATCTTGAATGCACCGTTATACACATCAGTTAACCTAAGTTTACCTGGGAATGTTTTGCACTTCAAATTACAAGATGAATGACTTCTGCTCAATACCAGTTCTGGACTGCTGGAGTCACATTGGGCTGTGGTCTTTGCATAGCAGTTTGTTGTTCTGCCTCTGTGATGAAAATGTCTGAGTCCCTGGCTCTCAAGTCATGATGTCACGCTTAGATCAACTCTTCCTGGGGATGCTAGTGTCCCTTCATGGATGCTGAGACATTGCTTGTTAATGATGTCCATAGATCTCCAACAACCCCGCGCTCTCTTTCTATAATTCCGAAGCACCATTTCTAGCCCCAGTGAAGTTTACCTGCAGCTTTCTCCCTCTGTTGTGTCTTTGTCACTTGCAGCTGTCCATTCATTCTCTGCCGGCTACATAGAGCACAGTCTTTTTTACCTTGAATCTCACAAAATATGAAAGTTTCCCACACTGCCTGGCTCTGGGCCTGGTAGTATCTCGAGGTAGTATCTTCTTCCAGAGCACCAGCAGATCTATACCCCATGTTCCAAGTGGTAGAAGGCAGGGTCTCTGACACTGGTAAGATGAAAGAGAAACGCGAGATGGATTGTTGTGATTTAACACGCCCATATCCTTCAGTGAGCGTTCAGAAAATGATCTACATCTGGAGTTAAAATTATACTTTTAAGTTATAGTTCTATTTGGTTAACCATGACATAGTAGCTTCCCAGGCTGTACCAAGATGGAAGCAAGCTTTTCAGAGCGAAAAGCACGACGAGATGCTGTTCTACCATTATAGGCTAATACCAGCATTTCCGACCATAGGTTATTCTGTTTGAAGCCTAACTCCTTTTGGAGAGTAAGACTTAGCTTCTCAAATATATCATCCTGGGTTCAGGCCATACATAGTAAATTCCTTATGGAGTGTGGCCACCCCAGATAACATGGCTGGCACTATCTCCACAGAGCTCAGCACGACTCATGAGTGGTTACAAACCAAGGAAAAGAACCTTATCTTTCTAAATTATAGATATTAATGATTGTGATACATCCTCTGGAATTTAGGAATGACTGGTATAATAAACGAACTGCTAATGACAGTATTAACATCATGTGTTCACATAAGAACTTTTTGTAATCTCTCGAGACAATTCTAGAAGAAACAAAGGAAATAAATGGGGAAGGGAATGTGGAAAATGTACAAATACATATGTGGAAAATGTCATAGTAACTTTATTTATATTGTTAGAAATTTTCTTTTTCTTTTTTGTTGTTTATTTTCTTTATTTACATTTCAAATGTCATCCTCTTTTCAGGTTCCCCCTTCCCAGGAAACCCCCATCCCAGACCCCCCCTGCTTCTATGAAGGTGTTCCCCCTCCCACCCACCCACTCCTACCTCCCTACCCTGGCATTCCCCTATACTGGGGCATCAAACCTTCACAGGACCAAGGGCCTCTCCTCCCATTGATGCTCAAAAAGGCCATCCTCTGCTACATATGCAGCTTGGAGCCATGAGTCCCTCCATGTACTTTCCTGTTGGTAGTTTAGTCCTTGGGAGTTCTGGGGATCTGGTTGGTTGATATTGTTGTTCTTCCTATGGGGTTGCAAACCCCCTTCAGCTTCTTTAGTTCTTTCTCTAATTCCTCAATAGAAGCAATTTTAAATTCCAAGAACTAAGTCATTTGTGAACTTGCTTGTTTTTCACTGTGCTGCCTGACTTAGTCTCAGAATCCTTCGCCTGACAACTGACAAGACAGTCGTGGGCAGTAAGTAGAACTCTGCCACCTGAAAAATTCCCATCAGTTATCATTGCTGTGGTGTAAGTGCTTCTACAGGGCAGGAAGAATCACTTCAGGTTGGCCTTGTGTGCATAAATTGGCATGCAGAAAAGCACCAAAGCCACATATTGCCCAGAGGTAATAAATAATAAGATGGGTGCTTGCAGACACTCTCATCTGACACAGGGAGAAGTCCACCTGTTGCTTGCTTTACGGCACAATATAGGAAAGTGAGAAATGACTGGCAGAGTTGTAACAAGCTCTAGAGTGCCTGACATCACAATAGAGCACTGTTGGCACTGTCCCTGAACTCTTTCTATTGCTTATGACACATTTTTTCATGTTACCCTTCCCAAGGAGTTTGATTATTCATGTGTGCAAGCATGCATTCATTCACTCAATCAATGTTTATTGTGTCCTAGGCTCTATGCCAAGCCAATATAGAAAGAAAAGTAAAATCCATTTTTTCAGGAGTCTTATCAGTTAGTGCTTTTAATTGGTGGCAGAGATGTGTACAAACAATTTAAAAATGTAAAATGATCAAACAACTAAATGTTTGGGAAGAAGGAACGGAACACAGCCACAAAGATATATGCCCCGACCTGCAGGATGTAAGCAACATGGTTCTCAGGGAAGGGAGCAACAACAAATTGGGATCAGGAGATGCAAAGGAAGGAGACAAGACAAAAATTCTGTTCAAGTCTCAGGTTACTCTTGGAAAACAGAGGGTTAAAAAGCTACAAACCACAAAGGTATTTGCCCAGGTGCATGGGCCAAACCAGTATTATTGCTTGGTTACATAATAACATAAATTGAATGGCCCCATTGTAAAATGTCCTCATTGTAAAAGGTCCAGAAAGCCCCCTATCATAAAATGTCCCGAGTCAATTGCTGGAACAGAAGGAAGGTAGTGGAAGAAACAAAGGGGTGTTAGTTAATAGATGAAGGCCCAGGGATAAGATGGAGGCTGAGATGCCAGGAACTTTGGGGCCCCAACAGATAGAGACAGTAGAAAATTAATGAAGAACCCCTCCAAAATGTTGTTGCCAGAGTGAATCAGTTTAACCTACTGCCCATTAGTGGTTATTCTCCCAATTTCTAAGAAGAGCTTATCCTTGGCCTGGCTTAGGTCAGGAGTCCACCCTTTGGCCAAAGAAGGCAGAGTAAATTGATTAATTGATAGCTCCTCCAACAGAGCTTGAGGGCTGCTATGGAAATGCCTGGATGGGATACTGTCCACTACAGTAAGAGGCACATGATGTTAAATGTCTGTACAGACTGCCTGGATTACAGGGGTAAAGAGCCGAGAAAAGAAAATCCACATGAGGTTAGGGGAAGCTAGGTCATGTAAGGCTTCAAGCTGAGTGTCTGTGAGTTGATATTCACCCTGTGAATATTTGTAGGCACAAGGTTTTATACACCTTGTAGTGTTTACCCTTGTGTTATTTAAATGCTGATTTCTCTGCCTTCATATCTTGTTTCAATGCAGATACAATGCTTATACCAATAATCTCATGTCTCAAGTTTGTGTAAACAATTCTTAACATTTATCCTCTGCCTTGTCAGTAAATGCTTGTCACCCAATTGTTGGGTAGAATAGAGAATAGGGTGTGACATGTGCTAGCAAGAGAAATGGAGAAGGGTATTCAGATGAACCAGGAGGATAGAGGAATTGGAGCCATGAAAAAGTGAGCCAGATCAATAATAATTTGCAAGCGTCTTGGGATGGGGTGGGGAGGTAGCCAGGTCAGCATAGGAGGTAAAGGCCTATCATTTAACTGTTCAGCTACTGAGGTGCAGTTTTAAATAAATCTTAGTTCCTCTGTGAAGTTATTGGAGATTAGATTATTTATTGGAATAAAATAAATAAATACAGCTTCTAGATTAATTCACTGTTTACATGTATATTAAATGTAATTCAGAAATACTGAAGGATAATAATTTTACAAAGTTAGTCTGCTATGGAGGCAGTAGGTGAAATAGAAGCCAGAGCTAAGAGTGACATAACCACTGAAATGTCAAGGACTGGACCAAAAACAACATGGCTAAGGATGACAGGAGGTGGATTCTAGAGACTCTCCAAGATACAAAGAATTTGGTGCTTGATTGATAAGGAGACAAGAAAGAACATTACGATTCTTAATAGTCTGTGCAAAATTATATTGTGACTAAGAGATGAAATACAAAACAAAACTCACTACTTTGAGCACATGATTTGTGTTCTCCCCCACCACACACTCCCCAGAACATCCAGGTGTCCCTAGCATAGGAAATGACGGTCTGTAAATATTCAAAGATCAGCTTCGAGGTTAGCACTGCAAGTGTGGTAGTTGGCAGCACCCCTCAGTCTTAAATATGAGTATGTGATAGAGTCTCATATGATAGTGGTATGAGTAAGGTAATAGAGATTTAAATCAACCTTCTGCATTTAGCATTTCTCTCTGCACAGTAGTGTAGCTTCTGGGTGTGTGAACTTTAAGAAGATACTTTACCAGTGACAAACAGATGAGATAAGCCAGTAGAAGAGAAGAAGGGATGAAGCCATCCTGATCAACAGACACTAAATTGTAGTTAGGTAGGAGCCAAGCCAGTCGCTCTAAGGTCAGTGTTAGCAAGAATAATGTACTGCATATTTCAGAAAACTAGAAGAAAAGATTTTGAGTGTGTGCACTATGAGGAAGCCATAGTTGTTGGCCTTTTCTTCTTGTGAGAAAATGACTGACAAACATCTTAAGGAATAGTTTATTTTGACTCACAGTTCAAAGAGACACAGTCCCTCTTCAAGGAAGGCATGGAGTGGGAGCTAGTGGCACTGCATCCACAATCAGGAAACAGAGACAACTGAATGCTCCCCCTCCTTTGACTTTCTCCCCTTTTCTTTTTCATTTGTCTGTGACTCCAGCCCATGGGATGGTACTGCCCATATTCAGATGGGTCTTCTCCCTTCAGTTAAACATTCTAAGAATGTTCTCATAGACATGCTGATAGGCATGTCTTCTAGGTGATGCTATGTACAGTATAGTTGGCGAGTGTCAACTATCACAGTGTTTGATGCAGATATATTTAACCTGGTGTGTGTTTGTGTGTGTGTGCGTGTGTGTGTGTGTGTGTGTGTGTGTGTGTGTGTGGGTTTGTGGGTGTGGGTGTGTTTTCACGACAAAATATCATTCTCCATTAATACACATAATTTGTGTTTTCATAAGATTTTAAAAGACAAAAAGATGATAACAAAATAAACAATATAAATAAATCCCACAAAATATTGAGCAAAGTAGGCACAGAGGATTTAGTACTGTCTGCTATCTGATTTTACTTAAATAGAATTCAAACGCAAGCATAATTAATATGTTGTTTGTACATGGATGAGAGGTACACTATCAAATGACATAGTCACATCAGTGTATTTAAATTTGTTTCACATTGTTGACCCAGTATAATTGTCCACTCTGTGGTGCTTCCACCTTGTGGAGATACACAATCACTTTTATTTCATTGCATTAATCTTTCATTTTTAAGGAATTCATAATATAATAAGCTGCAGTTTGTAACCAATAAAAGCTATAATTTCACTAAAGTCAAGGAAAGCAAGGAATGTGCTCTGAAGCTAGGAGAGCCTACACTGTTATTCTGAACCCCACACGGTGGAATTAGTTTGTAGGATGTCCTCTTCTTACAAGTCATACAACAAACAAAAAAACAAACAAGCTAAAAAACTACCACCAACAACAAAACAAAAACATTGCCATAAGGCCAATTGTGTTAGGCTACATTGTTTTATCTATGTCTCAAAAAAATCAGTGGCCTAGGGAAACATCATTTTTATGGTCATTACCCCATGGTATTGTGCTATTTTCATCAGACTGATTTTTTTTTCTTCGAAGTTCCCAAAGCAATATTTCAAGAATGATACAATTTTAATGAATTCACTCACAATTCTGTATTAGGCTGCTGTAGGTATGCTATCCCTGGTCCTCAAAAGTATAGGCATGATCTTAAATGTGACCTATGTTTTTTCTCTTCTTCTTGATCTGCAGGCTTTTAGGAGAAACAACTGTATAGATTTGAAAATAAGGAATGAAGATGCTCTGATATGGGAGGGCCAGCAAGCCATGGGCACAGGTAGCAAACATCTCACAAAATGTGGTGTCAAAGAAGGGGGCTGAGAGTGGGGCCTGAAGATAGGGCCAGATCGACAGAGACAGGGTGTGGCCATCTGAGAGTGTCAGGGGCCAGAGAAAGACTGGCAGCTGAGCCTGTCTTTAGGAACCCAAGTTCTGTATGCCCTAAGGATAGCAGGAAGAAGGGTCCTGGGCCGACCTTTCTCTTGAGACTTTGTAAGACTGTATTCTTCCCTTTTGAAACACAGTTTCTTACCTAATTGGTGCATCAAGACCTTAACCTTTCACACAGCAAAGTATCTAGATTTTATGGCAGTCTGAAGGATGAGCCTATTGGAGTATAACTCATCTTAGAGATCCTGACAATCCTTATAGGGTCAGTTTGGGATTCTCCAAGTCAACAGTTTCTGATCATTCTTTACCAAAACCTTTTTCTCTAAGGACCGTGAAAGAGCAGAAGGTGATGGTGTGGGACAGTCTGTTGGTTAATAAATTATCTTGCCAATATGGAAGGCAACCCAACAACAAGGGACACCCAAGACAGAGGGCCCAGCTGCATGTGGACCTCACAGAAGCCCTTTCCTGTCACTGACTGATCAGTCTATTTCTAGACTATGATGGCCCACCTCATGCTAGAATACACATCCTGGATGACTCAGGTTAGAATCAGAGCTGCGAAGTTTACCACATAGAAGAAGTTCACCCCACATCATGTTTACCACATAAAAGTTCACCCCACATCATGTTTACCACATAAAAGTTCACCCCACATCATGTTTACCACATAGAAGTTCACCCCACATCATGTTTACCACATAGAAGTTCACCCCACATCATGTTTACCACATAGAAGTTCACCCCACATCATGTTTACCACATAGAAGTTAGCCCCACATCATGTTTACCACATAGAAGTTCACCCCACATCATGTTTACCTGGTACAGTACTTAGAATGGAGTGTATTCCTAAACAGCCACCATAAAATCTTATTCCCATCGCCCCTGGCCTTGAATAATGAGGATGAGATGGCTTCCTGATTCCTGACACATTCCCTTGAGAAATGCGTTCCACATGAGGCCTCGTCTCAGAGAGCTGATTACCCAGGAAGCTGTGGCAGACACTCGGGAATGCAGCAGAGAATGACAGGAAGCACGTTCCTTTTCTGACAGGAAGTTGATGCCTTTGTGCATATTTGAAATAAATAGCGAATTCACCTCACCCTTCAGGTGGATAACACCGGATAGCAGCAAATAGAAATGTCCATTCCTGAAGCAGAGCACCCTTCAAAACCTCTGACCAAGTCTCGTCGGCATTCTGTTGGGTTCACCATTTTTTGAGCGCTGCTAACAGCAGATTTGCTGTGTTTCCTCAGCTCTGGTGCCGTCAGCCAATGGAGATTTTAGACAGATTGTGTGACAGAACAGAAAAAAAAAAAGTGTCCTTCTTAAAACATAATTTGATTTTGTGTGTATATCATGTTTATTCTGTTTCCAAGCTTGGCTTGCCATCTTCCTCTGGACTGCTTGGTGAGAAAACCATCCAGGGAGAGTTATTCCTTGTCGTTTCCAGCAAGCGTGTAGGCACCTTATTTTCTCCCTGGAGGAGGAAATGTAACATTGAAACTCTCCAACACTGAGACCTCAGAAATAAAAATACAAAAGGAGGCTATTTCTAAGTATTTTACCATAAAACCTAAGGTTATAAACTCTATTCCTCCAGACAGTTAAAGAATGACTTAGTCCTTTCAAGGTAAAAGTTTGCTTTGGTAATTTCAATTTGACTCAAAGCTGTAATGTTTCCACAATAGAGAGATCTAATGGCCTTGGGAATAGAGACTTGAGCCCACAGCCTTTTCCTTGAATAAGAAAATCACAGCACAAGGCTTGTGATACTTCTCTATCTCCAGTGTCATGGGGACACAGAACTGGTCTGCCAGTGACAAGCAGGTATTGTTGGTCTGTCTCAGTTGTAGTCATACAGGGCATCCTGTGCAGGGCGGCTGTGCAGGCTTGATGGCAGGGATAGGACAGACAAGAATCTATGACAGGAAGAATGGAAAAACTACAAAGAAGGTGAGCCCTGGGAACCAGAGGTGTCCAGAATCCTGTGAGATGGTGCCCGGAAGTAGCTAAGAGCCCATTGTAACTGCAGTTCCTTACATGCCCTGTCTGTCTGCCCTTCACATCAGTGCCAAAGGGGACTTTGTAGGACACCCACTCACCTGCTTGGAATTCCTCACAGGTCTCTCATTAGAATATATACTATACACTCATATATAGTCATATGCACGCACACGCACAGGCACAGGAGACACGGAGACCCTTTCAGAGTTCCTTAAGCTTTCTAGTCTGGATTCTGCTATCCTTTCTCAACTGTTTACTGATGGCCCCTGAGGACATCCATATATATTGACCCTTGGAAGCTATTCAGCTTCTCCAAGAATAGTGTGTGCTTTCGCATCTGCCTGTTTTGCCTTTGACCACTAAGTCCTTCTCCCTGAGACACCCCCTAGCACATTCCTAATTACATTCTCTGAAATGGCTTGGTTGAAAATGATCTCCCTTGACTTGCCTCTTCAGAGAAGCCACCACATTCAATCCTTCTTATTTGCCTGGCTCCCCACTACACCATAAACTTCTTGGGTACAGAAACCAGGAAATATGCATTGCATTTCAGTGCCTAAAACGATGCTTAATAAATGCTTGAAAAATACTGACTAAATTAATGAATGAACAGATTTATATCATTACCTAAATTGTAAATAATAGGAGAAAATTAAATTTTACTTTTAAAATGTGTTTTAATATTTATAGATAACCTTAACATTGGAAAGATAAATATATAAATAGAAGCAGATATTGAGTTATACAGAGAACTTAAAATCTATTTAATTTTTGTGTTAATAAATGTATCTATTCAGCACATAGAGCAATGTATTTGACAATATGGGAAGAGATATTTATAAATTTTTATTTGACAAATTAATACATTGAGGAGGAACCAATTCTTGAACTTTGAAGTGACTTTTACTTCTCCACTTAAACTTCGTTGAGATTAAATTTTCAGCTTATGAAATACATTTGCAGACTCTTGCAGCCATTACCTCACCCTAATTCAACTATATTCCCACCACCTCCCAAGAACGCTCCGCTCAATACCAGTCACTCTTCATCTCATCTTAGCCCAACCAGTCACTAAGACGATTCCTATAAATTGGCTCCTTCTGGACATTTCCATAAATAGAATCAGGAACTATGTTGTCCTTTGGGTTGTTCCTTCTTTTAGCATAAATCTTTGAGATTATCTTATAGTCACATGACTATCTTGTAGTCACGTGACCAGCAAACATTCCTTTCTGTGCTCATGCCTCATTTGTTGAACTATCCATCAGCTCACAGACATTTTGCATTGATTCTAATTTTTGGCTCTAGACTTTGGAACTTGGCTCTTTGGCTTTATCTGACTAACATTTGCATTTCTACCTATGAAAACTGTTTTTGTTCTATAATTAACAAAAGTATGGTTTTATACTTAATTGGAATACTAAAGCAAGATTCTCACCTAGCTGAAACTGCTCCTTACATTAACGAATCTACATTAAAGCCTGCTCTGGATGTGGAGTACAATTTCCTAACAGCGTCAATCTGTATAGCCTCAGTTGGGTGTGGTATGAGATTATTTTCTCGATGCCAACTTGTCACTTATGGGACATAGAGAGCTGGAGGACTCTGCTTCAAGTCCCCTGCTCTTGTGAATCTTGGCTGTGCAGAAAGGGACCTGAAGGGAACATCTTGGTGCCCGTCAAGTGCTGCCCAGAAGGAGCAGCCATGTGATTTGATAATTATTGTTTCCCTCACTCCTCAGAAGCAAATTGCTGTCATTATCAACTGTCATCAATTACACCAACTATCACTTTGGTGTCTTTAGACCAGTTCTCCTGTGGGAGAAAAAGCCAAAAATAAGAGCTTCCATTCATTTCTTTAATGGCCACTCTACCTTGTCCTTGGGCCCCACCCAGGCCGGCAACCATCCCAACACTTGGCACACCTGCACTAATTGGTTTGTCCCACGCAAAGTAATCAAGGCTATCATTTCTGGAAGTGCCTGATTTTAAATTTTTCTGGAATTTCTCACTATTTATGCCCTTCACCCCCACATACACATGAGTATTTTTTCCTTTTTCCATCAAGTATGTGATTACACAGAGATTTAAGTTAAAATTACAGGAAATATGTCCTTATTATTGTTACTCAGATGCCCCAAGCATGCGGGGCCATCTTTGAAGGTGTCTTTAGTGTGGTGGGTAGAGGATCATTGTCCTGTGTCCGCCGCATTTTATCTCCAGGGAAACCTCGCTGTTGTTGCAGCCTCTGGTTATGAAAAGGAGGACCACAGAGTATGCGACAGTCTTGAGGCAGATGGATGTCAATGCCCACAGCAGCCCCTGAACTTGAGGCAGATGGATGCCATGTGTCGTACATGCCCACAGCAGCCCTGAACTTGAGGCAGATGGATGCTATGTGTCGTACATGCCCACAGCAGCCCTGAATTTGAGGCAGATGGATGCCATGTGTCGTACATGTCCACAGCAGCCCCTGACTTGAGGCAGATGGATGCCATGTGTTGTACATGCCCACAGCAGTCCCTGACTTGAGGCAGGTGGATGCCATGTGTTGTACATGTCCACAGCAGCCCCTGACTTGCTAAATTGATGAGCTGAGTGTTGACTCGGTGCAATTTCTGTGAGATGGGCTAGTTCAGCTCCCCTGGGCTAAGAGGCATTTATTCTGTTTTCCTTTTGAATTCAGTGTAACTTGACATTTGAAAGCATAGGCATTGTCTTCTCCAGATCATGATTTGAACCCTGGCACCAGCAGACAGGACTCTACATCTCAGAACGCCTGATATTTTTATTCTGAGAGAAATTTTATTCTGCTCCATTTGAGGCCAATGTATCAATTGACTTAAATTCTCTTTCACCAGCTGGTACTAAAGTTGGCCCTAAAAAGCAACATCCTGCTCACCATGGTGGTTCTTCCTTTCAACTCAACACTAAGACTCGGGAACCAGGGTAGGTAAACTTCTATGTGTTCAAGGTGAGCTTGGTGTAGCAAGTTTGAAACCAGCCACACATGCATGCACATATGCATGCCTGCTTATATCATCCTTAAGACTTGCACAAGATCAAATATCCCAAAACTCCAACCATGAATACAGAAGAATTTAAGGTTCCAGCCCTAGCTGAGAAGCTATTGGCAATTGTTAGAAGAGAATGCATTTTCTTCAGGGATGTGGCTTCTAAGAGGCTACCCAAGCTTCCAGTAGATCATCCTATACCTGAGCATGTCCAGGCAATGCTAAATGAGCTCAGTAAATATTAAATTAAGAGGGGGTGCATAGGCAATTGGGAGGCAAAATCGTATGGAAAATAAGGAAGAAATTGAAGGGAAGGGACTTGGGGGTGGATTTTATTCAACTCATTACATGAAGAAATAGGGTAAGGAAGGAGGAAAGAAGGAAGGAAGGGGTAGAGAAAGAGGGCAGAGAGACAGAGAGAGAGACAGAGACAGACAGACAGACAGACAGACACACAGACACACACACACACATACACACACACACACACACACACACACACACACATACACACACACACATCTTCCATAGTTGAACTAATGCCATTTCAGGGCACAATAGGAGCCTCCTTCAGTTTGCTAATCGGTTTTTGGATCCTGCATCTTCCAAAGTTGTAAGCCTTATAATTATTTTAGTGAGCATAACTGGCAGTTTTTATTCATGCTTAAAGAGCTAATCTGTTTACTGAAGTAATATCCAATCTCTGCAGGTGCTGTAGGTTAATTACACGCTGAAGCTAAAAGTACAGCAGCTCACTAACCATTTTACAATTTCAAAGTCCAAGGCCAGTGTGATCAGCGAGGGGCTGCCAGTTTCTTGGCTTGCCATGTTGATCATCGGGCAGCTTCAGTGGTGACTGCCACAGTCTTCACGTGCCACATACATGCCTGGTCCCTGTCATTTATATTCCCACCATTTTACTTTTCTAGTTTCAATATCCTCATGTGCGATGTTCTAGGATTCCTACCTTGCTAGACTGCATCAACCCAGCTGTTTACAGTGGTCCATGGTGGGAACTGAGCTCCCAAGCAGCAGTTTGGCCATGCTGCTGGGTCTGACGGTAAAGATGGGAGCTTATATTTCATACCTCTTTAGTCTTTCAAATTCATTTTCTCGTTAATTTTTATTATGTCGACCAATTTATATATGAAGGATAAGAAATATATAAGTAGGTCTTTTCTCACAGATAACGAAAACGCAGTGTCTGTTCCATCCCAGAGGTAGTCAATTGGCAGGAAGAGTAACAGCTCCCGTCTAAGAGAATACTTTGTCATTATTTGCAAAAGTCAGTATGAAAAGTTGTCACCCCCAGTGGTCTTTTCTTTCTTCTGTCTGGCATTATGCCATTATCCAAGGATTTTGTTTGGGAATAAAAAGCCATATAGATCTTGATTTCTGGGCTCATAATCACTAGCATTGTTGGATAGAATATCCCACCTTCCATACAGATTATATGAAACTATTTCCTACTTCTAAAATATCTACTCCATATTATCTGACCTAACATCCACTGTGGAAATTACTGATACTAGATGCTTTGTCATTCAATAGCGTTTCTTTCTAATCTAGGATTTTCTGTTTTTTAAAAAAAAAAAAAACGTTAGAGTCAAATAACAAATCTGGTACCACAAGACTCATGAGTTTGCACTTTGTTTTTAGGTTTTTTTGGTGACGGTAAATTGTTTAACTTGCTTTTGGTAATGAGAAATTAGAATGCCATGATTATCAAGATATTACTTAGCATCTGGCAGCCCTCTTCTGGCCACCATTATTAGCTGCCTTGCCTTATTGGACCAAAGGAGAACAGTGGAGTCTTCAGTATTCCCCCTCTCCATTCACAGCTGGAACAGTGGAGCCTTCCCATTCCCTCTCTCCATTCACAGCTGGAACAGTGGAGCCTTCCCATTNCCTCTCTCCATTCACAGCTGGAACAGTGGAGCCTTCCCATTCCCTCTCTGGCTAATCTTGGGTTACAGCCAGGCTTGATGTGTGATGGGTCCATCTGCACATAAGCAAAGCATAGACAACCATATGGGAAGAAAGATTTCAAATAGCACGCTGGGACCCCCAATTCCTCTCCATTCTTCCCATAAAGTGGTGACTACTCTCTTGGAGAATGAATGTCCCTTTACAAAAGCCTAGCTCTGATTCTCAAGTCTCTGCGGGCACCTACTTATGTAAATCTTTGTCCTTCTGCGTCCTTATATAAGCTTCTCTGAGACTTGTTGAGAGACTGTCACAGGAGAATAAATCCTGTGCCTGTCAACCTGAATGTCCACCTCACAGCTAAGGGGAAAGCTTAGCTACACACTAAAATTAGCAACAACCCCTCATATAAATCTTCTAGAAATATTCTTGGGGCTGACTCCAAATGGAATTGGTTTCACTGAATCTGTGGAAACCTGCTCCCTTAACAGTCATGGGTCCCTTCCTGGAGAAGAAAAGGAAGAGAAAATGGAAAGATGGGACATGACCCTTGGAGGGAGGGGATACAAATGTCCTGTTTCTGCCATCCCCTTCATCTCCAGAAGTCTTGGCCTCCCCTAAGACAATCCAGAATTAATCAATCCATGTATGGCCTTCCCCAAACACTGGCTATGGCTCATTATTTTACAGTCTGTCTTTTCCTTTCTGGAACAGCAAGAGAACTTGCATCCAATTGGGTTTCTTCAATCAGTATATAAAATGTTCAGCCTAAGTATATAAAAATCAGTATATTAAAATCAGTATATAAAATGTTCAGTGATAGATGCAGATTGGAAAAGAAAACAGAAATTAGTAATTTAATTTGGGCATGTTTTATGCCATCCGGTGTCCTCATAAGGGGAAGAGGAACAATAATATTATATTACATTAATATTATAATAATATTATTAATTATATTAGAACTAAATTACAATCTGGTAAGGATGTGGAAGTACTTGAAACTTAATTTAATTTTTGTTTGTTTTATAAAGGTCATTTCCTAAAATACCCCTGCAGGCATGTAAAGTGCTTTACTCTGCGTTGACAGCTCGGAAAGCCAAGCTTTCAGAGGCAAACCATCCAGTCTGCATGTTTGTTCTCCCACTAGCATGTCTGTTTTCTTTCCTGCCTGCCCAAAGCCCTCCTAAGTATTCAAAAACTCCATAGTGTTCACAGAGTGTAGACCTGTTCTCTGTGTATTCCTGTATCTTATAAGAAACCTATCCCTCCCATGCACAGTCATTGCAAAGACCAAAAGTAAATGCAACTTATAGCAATAGTTGAACTGTCTTTATTACCTTTATTTATTAGTTTGTTTTTATTTTACATATGAGTGTCTTGCCTGCATATATGTCTGAGTAGTGCATGTATGCAGTGCCTGAAGAAGCCAGAAGAGGTGTTAGATTTCCTAAGACTGCAGTTATAGATGTTGTGAGCCTCCACGTAGCTTCTAAGAATCAAACCCAGGTCCTCTGGAAAAGCAGCCAGTTCTCTTAACCACTGAACCATTTATCCAACTTTATCAACAGCTTTAAAAGAACAACATTTTAAAAATAAAGATAGAAAATTTGATTTAAAAAAATTATCTAACACACGGATAATTTCATGTAGGCATAGCTATATGAAAATGGAAGCTCTTGGTTCATCATCCAAGTGTGCACTACTGAGTTGATTACAGGACGGCAGTGGGGCACATAGGTTATTATCTGAATAACCCTGGGAGCAGCACTACAAATTCTTTGTGATGTAAATGCTATGGCACCTGTGTTGTCATCCTTTTCTCTGTAAAAGATAAATATTTTTATTTATATAACTTATATAACTAAATATTTTATTGTTTCAACTACCTGATTAGGACTTTGGGGCTTTTAAATTCTTTCTTACCCTGGAAACAAGAGCACCTACATTTTTAACCAAATTAGCTGTAAGTCACTAGCTTTCAAACAGAATGCTAATGAAATTTTATAAAGGTACAACTTTACAAGTTTGTTTCCTAATGGACAAAATAAACTGCTGATATATGTCATTCTCAAGGAATCTTGAGAATTTACAAGATTGTGTGCGTCTGGTAAGTGTTGACAAAGATAACACTTTCAAATAATGACCTAGTAACCTAACAAGATGAACTCCTAAATGCAGGACCTCCTGCTTGCAAGGCCAACAAGCTGCTGCTGAATTATAACCCCAGTAAAGTGAGCATTTTTAAACGTGGAGGCTTCTTGTACTGGTATCTCCTGTTATGAATTTCTACAGAAAGGAAAGGGTTCCTTAGGCAGCAAAGACATCCATCAACAAATTAAACAACATAACCAGACATTTTTTCTATTATTGACCATTTCCACTTACCCAGCACATTCCTAGAACTAACTTTTGATGCTTTAGTATGTTCATACCCCTGGGTCAATTCCTTAATATCTTCAGGTTACTCCTAGCCCCAAAACATCATCATTTTTTTTTCATCTTAATCACATGATAGTCTCTATGTCTAGTCCTGTATTTTTCTAAGACCTATTGAAAATTGAGTATTAGTTCTATACGGTGACATGTCAGATGAGAGACAGATATAAACTGCAGATTGCATCAAATCAAGGTCTTAGGCTGTAACCCATGAACCACACTAAGAAGGTGAATTTTGTAAAGTGATTTACTATCTGGCACCTGCACAGACATCAGTTGGGGTCATTTCGGTATAACCTTGTCAGGCGACTCAGGATAAATCTAATAGTTTTTGACATTTCTGTCCCTGCTTCCTTTCTGTTAGCCCTTCCTTCTTCCTCCAATAAATGTTTATTAAGAGCTTTTTCTGTGCTAAGTGCTTGGGCAAAAATCCAGGGGTGAATCAGAATTGGATCCTGCCTTGAAGGGGTTTATAATCTAGGAAGGAGGTTAAGCAAGAAGGTTCATTGTATGAAATGATAGGAGAAATTGCAGGAAAGACAGAATTTCAGTTTGGATTTCAGTTAAAGAAGATTGGGTCTCTGGAAGACCCTAATAAAGACAGCAGACTTATTCATTACATGGACTTCTGAGTCAGCAGAGTCATATGATCCCAAGGAGTTCACAGGACCACTGGGGAGATGAGTGATTGCACATGCGTGCATGTTCTCATGTATAAATTGTACGAACTTAGAGAATTGAAGTAGCTTTGATGCAAGGCTGCAATTCTAGACAGGAAAAATCCAGTGGAAGGGACAGGTGAACAGAAACACACCGTGAAGGAATGGGGAGCCAGGCCTGAAACTCTGCTTTACCCTACAAAAAAAATATGTTTTCCTGCAAGGTTTTTGCTTTGTTTGTTTCTAATGCATGTGACATGTGTGAACCTTCATGTGCAGGCATATGTGCTTTGTGTCCACTTACAAAGGCCAGAGGAGACCGTGTCCTAATCAATCATTCCTTAACTTTTCCCTTTGAGTCAGGGTCTCTTACTGAATCTAGAATAGGCTAGTGACTAGCAAGCCCCAGAAGATGATCTGTGTCCCTGCCCACCCCCAGTGGTGACATTCCATGTGTTCATGCTTCAACTTCATGCTTCTTAAAGGGTCTGGAACCCGAGTCAGATCTTCATGATCTCACAGCAAGTACATCGCCTACAGAGCCATCTCTGCGGGCCCAGAAATATTTTCTTTATGGAAAATTTTAATGATCTTTATGAACTATGTTAACACTGTTACTTTGCTAAATCTTTTTATCATTTCTACTAAGGTTCTTTTTTCCCACAAGTCTATAGGAAGGCAAAGAAAGAAATGGTGCCTTTGGTGTAATTAATCTTTATAAAACATCTTTTCTTCATGCATCAAAAAATGAAATGAAATTTGTGGTTGTATATCATCCCAGGTGACTGAGTTACTGATCTTTGCAAACTGCTGGTCAACTCACATAAACATCCCTCTGCTGTCCTTTGCCCTCACTGGGAACCTTTCAAGGACAGCATTCAAAATAATCAAATGAGTACAGTAGATAACTAATTAAACAATTTGCTTTCTATAGCATTCAAAGTGCGCCTTTGGCATCATCTTAGAAAAGGACAGAATGAGAACCATGTCCTACAGCTACTGGGTAGATTAAGTAGTATTTGTGAAACACTCATGAGTGTTCTGGATTCAGAGTAGGACTGAATAAATGTCAATCTCTTCTTTGTCTCCATTATCAATATTTCAGTTTTCCATCAGTGTGTTCTATGCCTTTCCAGTAACTAATTCTTTAGCTAATCATCCCCGTGTGCTGCTCTTCAAAGGTCTTACCCCTGGTGTCCTCACTCCCCAGCAATTAGATTTGAATGGGAGTTACTGCCTACTGTTTCAGAAAAGCCAGTCCAATTTCAGAAAATTTAAACTTATCACATAGAAAACTTGGGACATTTATTTTCTAACACAGGATACTTATTCCTAGGGTTCTCTAAGCTCCTATGAAGCCATAAGGATCAGGTTTTCCTCATGTGGTTCCATCAGCACCATCCCTGTAAATACATGTGCCCATGCTGGCCTGAGACACTGTGCACTGGATACTAGGGTAAGGCTCCGCAGATGCAGACCTTGCAGGTAGCTATGACATACCAGAAGGTCTGTGAACCAGTGCTCTGAAGCACATCTCAAATCATTCGATTTGCTTCATCATGTTTTTATATTCAGTGCCTAAGAGATTAGCCTGTTCCATAAAGACAGGCGCTACACATAAGTGAGCTACTCAGTGACCAATGTGTCTACTGGTAACACCAGCTCCAGCATCCCCTGCCCTTTGTATCCCACAGCACACTGATACAGTATGAGTGATTATATTTTACACCACACATCTTCTCTTATGTCAATTCTTCTTTCTTCTTTTATCTTCTCTTTCTTTCCATGTTTTCCTATATGTTAGACTAGGGGGAAAGGTTACCATACTGAAGGCAGAATCAACATTAAAGAGACAATTTTTAATACCATTCTCATTGTCCTAAAGAAATAATCATCAACGTGTTCATTTCTGTGGATATTTGCCTACAAATGCCTTTAACTGAATGTAGTTATCATGGCTATAAATGGGAGCTAACCAAATGTGTCGTAGGGGACAGATATGCAATTTATGGGACATACAAAAAAGGAAAAATTATTCACCTTCTAGGGCTGATATAGGAGGTTTGTGGGTGAGCAAGCTAACTCAACAAGTAAAATACCCGCCGTCAAACCTGAAAACATAAGCTTGGTGCCTGAAACCTTCATGGTAGAAGGAAAGAACTAATTCCTGAAAGTTGCCATCTGATCTGCACACATGTACACACATCAAACAATCATCATCAATTGGTCAGTCAGTCAAATTAAAAGCTATTAGGGAAAAAACACAAAGTATTAAGGCAAACCTTCTTCTTTGACACTTGTCATTGATTCTGAGATCAAAGGCTCAGCACAGCTCGTAGCTCTGTCACAACAAGATCTGAGTCATGAATCCAAATGCCCAAAATGGAACTGAATTTCACGGTTTCAAATTTGACATCAAGTCCCCCTTTGAAAACGCAGGAACCCACAGAATCCTACAGCCTCAGTACACTTGAGTCAACTCAGCTCTCTCCCCTTATCTCTGGTTATCATAGCTCAGAGTTGTCTCCATGAAACCAAAGAAGAAAGTCACAGAAATGTGCACCTCAAATAGGGATGGACACACTGACCCATCAACACGGACTCTATGTGCATGCCTGGTATCAGTGCTGCAAAGCTCTAAACATTACATGCAGCCTCGGTGCAGTTTCGTCTTGGTAAAAAGCCTGGTTTTATTTTCATTTTGTTTTCTTCCCCAAGAGGCTGGAAAATAGGACATGCAGTCAATTACTTTGCCGGGGGCACTCAGTAAACCTCAGCCTCCCTGTATACTGGAGAGGAAGGGAGGGCAGCCCTTACCAGGGCCTGGCTGTCTCAGGCTGCCACTCTTTGAAGAAAAGAAATGATGTAGAGAAATTGAATCATGATGTGCTGTTCATTTAATTCAAAAGCCAACTTCTGCCAGGAACCTGCTAGGGGGAAAAAGTGAGTTTGTGCTGTTAAATGTCATGTTCTGTTTGTCCAAGTCCTTTCAACTTGGCAGACAGAGCCTAGGCAGGAAGTCTAATCTGGAGCTATTGCCACAATTTATAAGAGGCTCAGAAAGCCATGAGAAATTCGGGAGAATGGCTGGGAAGCAGGCTTCCCCGAGATCCTTTGGCCTCCTGTGCTGTGTGTGTGGACTGTCTTTCTACTGGCTGCTGAGGGTCATGAGGAGGCTACTTCCAGTTCTATCAAGGAAGCCTCTGGGTGTGTTTATCTTGCTGTAGCAACAATCGGAGCTCTTATGTAAATATCAACAAATGCTAAATCAGAAGGCTGGGCAAAAGGGACTATGGAAACAAAAGGGCTTTTTCTTCTCAGTTACACCGTTTTCTACATGATTCAAACCCAGTTATGGAGCTATTGGGATCAATTAACTTCCACAGGACTTTCTGAACACACTCGTGTGCTGTGAGATAATGGTGTGAGGGTCCAGTACCTCATAAACTCTGGGGGAATAAAATCAGACCGGCTGTGGTAGCAACTAGCAACTCGCTAGGAAAGGCTCTTATTTAAGTCACATGAAGTTCAATTACATTATGACCACGGCCTCAGTCCCACAGCTTAGTCTGGAATTATGGTGGCTTTTTACAGTTGCCACCTGTTGGACCGAGGAAGACAAGGATCATACACTGTCCAGTCCTTGGATGCAGGATGTCCTGTGCTCTTTGACAACTAACCTGCAGTCACATGAAAGAGCATCCAAAAGGACAAGGGCTTCTGTGCTGAAGCCAAAGTAGAGGACAATCCTAGGCTTCTCAAAAAAAAAAAAAAAAAAAAAAAAAAATCCTAAGAGGGTGGAGTGGGCAGGGTGAGGGGGCGGGAAATGGAATATGGAGTGTAAAAAAAATAAACTTATAGAAAGAAAAAATCCATTCTTGGATATTCTTGGATAATGTTGGTGATCATGAAAAATAACTCTTTGTCCCCAGAGTTAATTGAGAGGGTTCAGATAAAAATTACTTGATCAGTCATTTAGTCAATGACATTTACTAAGCAAATAACCTTTTATTTTGAGGTTGCGCAGCACTACCAAAAGAGACCAGAAGTCATAAATACTAATATTTGGCTCATTCTTCATTGTAAAATACATTAGCATCATTTTATTTTTATAGTGAGCTTTGTTAGCATCCACGTGTTACAGATTTAAAAAAAAATGGAGTTCAGAAAAATAAGAAAATTGACCCCAAACTACTGATTGTTTATATTACTCTCCTAAAAGTTTTCTAGGAGTATTAAGTCTAAATGGAATTACTGAAATGATATAACTATTTCATCCATCTCTCTGAGAATACGAGAGAGATCTGGTGTGTGTGTGTGTGTGTGTGTGTGTGTGTGCGTGTGTGTGTGCCTGTGTGTGTGTGTGTGTGCCTGTGTCTCTGTGTGTGAGTGTGTATGAGTGTGTGTGAGTGTGTGTGAGAGAAAGAATGTGTGAGAGTGAGAGTGTGAATGTGTGTGTTTTATAAAACATGACATGATCCCTGTACTTACAGCAGACGGAGAATACACACTGTATCCCTGACAAGACCTCAGCCTTCAACAGCGCACTCTTATCCAGCACTCAAGAACACAGCACAAGTCTCAAAACAAATCAAGGGACATATTTGACTGATGTCCAAACACTGGGAATCTAGAAGTGACTCTTAGTACTTCTTGTATCGCTGTAACACCGGATGCTTGATCATTTATAAGAACAGGAATTTACTTCTCACAGTCTGGAGGCTGAGAAGTCCAGTGTCCAGGTGCTTGCCTCTGGTGAGAGCCTTTCTGCTGCATCACATGGCGAGAGGCATCAGGTGGTAAGAAAGTAGGTTTGCCATCTCACCTCTCTCCCCCTGTTAAAGTCATGTCGTCATAGGTGCCTTAACCTCATGACTTTAACTTATCTTCCCCAATGTCTCATCTCAAATATAATCAACAATATTTGGAGATTATGTTTCCAACATATGACGCTTCAAAGATTTACTATCCCAGGAAACTGTTTCCCAGCAAAAGAACCAACAGCAGGCTTGGCTAGAGAAGGACAGAAGAAGTCAGAGACTCCCAGAGGAAGACTCTCTAAGGCCAGAATAAAATCAAAAGTCAGGTCACACGATTTAGTTATCTGATAGATTTTGAGGGAGAGCTGTACTGGATAGGGGCCCTTGGCATGAGAAGATACGGATCTGACAGCCAGACTGAGACTGCTGGTAATGTAAAGCAAAAGACACACGAGAGCTTCTTAAGGATGAGAGATGCAGCAGTGCACGTGGGTCTCCAAGACGATGGACAGTATCTCTCAGACGCATCCCACTGAGCTAAGCAAGAGATGCATGTTGGTGGGCTGGGGTCTGTTGAAGTAAGCCTAAAACCCTCTGAAGACCCCATCCTCCTCTCATTTACAGTCAAATTTCTGCTCATGTGTGGCTCTCTGTTGAATCACTTCCCTATTGCTCTGTCTGCTTCTTCACATAGGGTTCCCAATTTGGACCCTGTTGTAAGCATTACTTCCTAAAGATTGATGTAGATTTGTCCTTTATGGGCTACAAAGGGAACTTGAGAAGTTATTTGATCTCAGAGATTGCCTCCAGAGGAAGTCAGAACTAAACATCCTAGAAAAGCTGGAACCTAAATTGCAAAGACATCTCGAGAAAGTAATTTCACAGCTTTCATTACTAACCTTCTTCAGTGTTTTCAGACGTGATAACTTGCACAGACAATATGTGACTTTGTTAGGGATTTCTGATTTAGCTCCCTCATGCTCAACCTTAAATAGTTTTGGGGAGCCAAGGAAGGAATAAAGAATGCCTGGTGAATAGCTTTATCTTCTGAAGGAGGCTCCTAATTAGCCTGGTATTTCTCTTTAGCTATGTGACTATTGATAGTTAAGCACAGTTTTTTTTATTTGTTTGTTTGGTCTGGTTAATTGTTGTGTTTATATTTTTCCATTCCATGGAGTGTGAAATCACACAGGAGGAAACATGGAGTTACAGAAATATGAGCCTGAGTATCAGAAAATCCAGCCTCAGCCCCTGTGTGTCTGTGCACAGATGGTCCTGCTTATGTCAAAGTCCCAGAAGCAGCTATACCCCAGGAAGAGCTTACCTCAAACCTCAGAGTGCCATACCTCCTAAGAAAAAAACCAACATGAATAAGGTTGACTGCTGTCCTCACTCAAGTTCATTCCAAATCATCAAGATCTAGCCTAGGACACATTTTCTTCATTTTCAAAGACCTGAGTCCCCGATAGTGAATGAGCATGTGAAACAAATTAGGGCAATGTGAGAAGAGTGTAAACCAGCACGGAGAAAGATGAGGGAGTGCTGGGAAGGAATCGTGAGGCCCTCTTCACAATCTCAAAAACAGGGGACATCTACACAGAGAGGACAGTGTGCCCAGCCTCTGACAGGAGCTGGGACCCTGAGAATACACAGAACCACACAGCCCACTCTAGCTCACTAGCCAGTCTTTCTCCAGTGTTCCACTGGCCAATCTCAATGGGACTCCAAGTGCAAGAGGCTCTACTGCTGTGGTCTATTCCAGAGCGCCTTTGGAACACCTGGAATGAGAAGAAACCAGTAGTGAGTGGACTTGTGAAGAATCTTGGCTTCTTATGAAGATCACAACTGTTGGTTTGCTTTCTTTCTTTGGAAAAGACACTATTCCAGGAGCACACTTGCAAGAGAAACAGTGAAAAGATTGTGGAGGTGAACCTGCAATGTTCTTCTAATTTGCTGATGTCATCTGGAGTGAGTTAGTATGGTACAATGAAGAATCAATTGGGAGTGTGGATTGGAGGTTGCCATTGATTTCAGTGAACTCAGTCTCCTGGTGCATTAGCTTAGAGTAAATGCGTCCCTCCTCCAGTGTTGGAACAAGCCTCAAATCTCCTTGCAAGCCTTTTCTGCACCCATGTTAATTATTCAGACACTTTGCCTTTGAATAGTGGGAAGTGATTACTTCTCAGTCTTAGGTTTCAGCACCTTCAGAGTTTGCCCTTTCCCTTGCTCCCCTTCGACCGGAGGAAATATGCATCTGTGTCTTATCAGAGAGGCACGCACGCTCAAATGTTTTCCATAGTTTCTGCCTATGCAGAAGCAGCATGTTCCCAAAGTCTGCCATCGTTCTGAGAGTGAGAGCCTGGGCTGGTGTTATGCTTAACCTCATCCTATTTTTATCTGTAGGCTTAAAGACCAGAGAGTCTTCAGAACACAGACTCTCCCAGGATCGCTCTTCTATCTTTCTGATGTCAGTAGCTGAACGTGGAGCTTGAAGGTTGACCCGGCCAGGTGGTACAGAGTGGCTAATAAAAAAGGCAGACGCCATAAAAAGTGACACATTGTTTACATTTGGATAATGTCACCCTCTCTCAGTACTGACATTATTTACTAGCCCTTTGTCTCTCCTCATCAACCTGTCCATGGTTTGAGCTTAAACTCCTGGGTGAAATATGTTTGAGCAGAAGTAAGAATACTACTTTTTCCCACTTAACAGGCATAAAAATGAACAAAAAAAAAATCTCCCTAGTCTGCTCCTATTGCCTCTAATGTGACTCAAAGATGTGTTTTAAATTTTTTTAACATAAAATAAGGACAAAAGAAGGTTCTCAAAACAAAATCTATAATTGTGTGAAATGTAACATTTCCCCCCAAAAAACCAAAACAACAACAACAAAAAAGATGATGCCGATGATGGTGATGGTGGCGATGATGATGATGATGACGACGACGACGACGACGACGATGAGGATACAGGCAATTTCATGCTCGGGTTTAGTGTCATAGTGATAGAGCCACTCATTATGTTACTGGGGTCTCAGATGGATTCATATTGTTTCAGTGGTACCTGTGGGATGGTAGCTGTTCCTTGCCATCTGAAAGGCTCCCACACAGTGAAAACTGCTGAAGAAGAAGCTAAAAATGAAAGCTACTGCCCCTCTCACCTCTCCTGCCTGATGTGTTCATGGTCTTCTTCAGTCTCAGCTTGGCAACCCACCAGACTCACAGAAACACCCCTCTCTATGTCCTCAGCATGTGTCATCCTGCACCCTCATGTTCTCAGGCCCATGATAGCTGGCAAGTATTTTAGAGTAATAATGAAATAATTGTGGTCAGGCTACATATAATTTACTTAAATTTGATAAAAAAGTACATTAGAGACACTAACACAAATAACTGGCAACTTAAGGACAGTTTCACTTTATGGTTTCTTTCAAAATGTGCCTTGATGTGGCTTAATTCTTTATAATCCTACCTTGTTATACAAGCATCTTTTCTAACTTTTCTCATAATCTTCAATACTTGACAATGATGAATGTTTTTTTTCCAAGACACCAACTAGAGCCAATAATGAACTATCATAGAAAACTTGGTATTGAAAATAACTGGGGAAGTTCAGTGTGCTTTGAAACATAGGAAAAAAGAAATAGGTATAGTGTATGTGTGTGAATGTGTGTGTGTTGTATGTATACATATGTGTACATATAAAAATGTATACAACTATGTATGCCTTGTATGTATACACATATGCATATATGTACATAAATATGCAAATGTATGTGCATTGTATACATATGTCATGTGTGTATAGATGTGTGTGTGTGTGTGTGTGTGTGTTGAAGGAGAGAAGAAACTAAAGGAAAGGTGGCTGGGAAGAGCAGTGGAGACCCTCCCATAGTGGTGACAATTTCCCTCATACTAAGCTGGGATACCAGTGGCCTGGGACAATAGATCAGGACAAGGTGACAGCATAATGCAATCACAAGTGCCTTTCAGCATTAAGAAGTTTTTGATCAAAGGTTATTAAATTTCTAAATGTATTCTTGCTTATACCAGAGATTTTTAAAAGAAACTAAACTTAAAATTTTAAAACATAGGCTCCCCTGAAAGAGAGACCATGGGTTTGAAGGTCTCTCAAGGCAGTTTAAGTGGACATGGAGGTTGCAATATTGTTTCTCCTTTATTCATTTGACAATAGTTTGAACTTCATGTATCAGGATGAGCCAAATTGTGTTGATCACAAAGTCTTCTTACTTGCTGTTGTGTCCATTGTGGGCCAGCTTAGGACTGCTGGGAATCAGCCTTGCTACAGAATCTAGAATGCTGGAGCAAGCAGCTGCCTTCTGGGATGCTGCTGGTGGTCTCCCAGCAGGTGGGGAGAACTATGGGAGGAGTGTGATGACAACACATTGCTCTGGTGCTCAGTGGTACACTTGTATCTGATTCGCCAGAGCACCCGACACAGTACAACAGAGTCACAGGAGGCTAGAGGTGCTCTCTTGTCATGAGTCTGGGAGCAAAGAGCTGTGACATCTGTGAGCACTGGTCACACCCATCCTGCCAACATATGCTAGGCTACCTGCAATGGGAGAGTCACCACTGCTCTCATGTGGCCTGTGCATGCACTCTGTAGAGCCAGGAACCTAGACTAGCAACTGAGATAATGTTTAATAAAATCACTGATAAAGGATTCCTAAAAGCATATGGGAGGAGGGCTCTGCAAACGATTTCTATAGTAATGAATGGAAATGGTATCCTTATGATACAACCCGGGGTATGAACAGGCATTAGCCAGACAAACAAACACAGGAATGATCTCAGACTTTGACAGAGGACCTAGTACCTACAAAACCCATTATGATGCTCTTTGTGGGATCACGTAGGAAATTAATTTTTCTTTTGTCTTTGTTGATTCTTTGGCTAATGTGTTACGCATATTATTGCAAATGTTTGCTTAGAAACCCTTTCAATTTTCCTTTATCTAATGATGACTATTATCTGTGAAAAGAAATGCTAGTAATTCATGCCATATTGTTCATTCTGTAAGCTCATTAGCAAACTTAATACAGACCAGGGTGGGGAAAGCAGCGGAGAAGAATGTTTGTGAGACGTGACAGATGCTGTGGCAGACTGTGCTGTAACCCAGCTCTGCTGGGGGAACAGCTAACACTGCTCACTCATTGGACCCTATTTCCTGGTGAGTCTCTTACCCTTTCTGGCCCTGTGGTACATGTTATGTATTGAAAACAATTGGCCAAATGACTTACTTTGCAAGCCAGATGCCAGTGAATGGGTCCCGTGGCCTGAGCTAGCTTTGGTTAAACATGGTGGTTTTCTTTTGTAACAATAGCATAGCAAGAGTCAACATTTGTTGAGTGTAGTAAAAACTCTCTCAACTTAACTGGGTTTAGAATCACTTAGAAGCCTGACCTGTGTCTTTGAGAGTGTTTTCAGAGCCCTGTTAGCTGAAGGGGAAAGACCTACTCTGCATGTGGTACCATTTGTGGGCCAGGAGCCTGGGTAGAATAAAAATGGATGAAGGGGAAGCAAGCTGAGGGCTGTGTGCTTTTCTACTTCCTGACCGTGTGAACTGAGCTGCTCTGTCGTGCTTTCCTCGTGCAGGACTGAACCCTCTGAAACCATCAGCAGGAGAATCTCTCCCAGATTGGGTCGTTTCCACCATCAATGCAAATGTAACTAATGCACTGGATGCTTATGGGCCATAGATGACAGACAGAGCTTTATGTATGCTATAGCTTATATTCTCCAACATCCTAACGCTGAGAAACTACTGTACATTATGACAGTAGTCCTATAAACTGGGTGTCATTGGGGACATCGTTCCTTCCTGTTTGCACATAGGAAATCAGTGGCTCAGGACATATGGTAGCAGAGTTAGCTATGACTGCCCCCACCTGGATGTGAGTGCAGCATCCACAAGGGCTGTGATGGGAATAGTCACAGGGGCCATGAGGTAGACGAGACTAACCAGTTCCTCTGCTGATGGGTTAACCTGAAAATAGATGTCTACCACTGAGCAGTAAATGGACTATTCTCAGATCAGTCTTTGGGATTCCTTTTTCTTTTACTTTGGAGGTCTTCATAACCTATGCTTGCAGCTACATTCAGAAGGAAGTACTCCACTCCCACCAAGACCCTGTACTCTTGTGACACAAGAAAACATAGAGGATACCAGTGTTTGCTTGGGAGAGACCATGTTTTGAGGGTCAAAATAAAAAAAAAAAGTACAATTTGTTTGTCATTAAGAACACACAGAATAAAGGATTTTTCTCATCACTTCTGCTGAAATATGCAGTGTTATCTATTATTGTTTATTTAGTGATTAACAAAGTGACTAGAGTTAACCTATCAGAATATATTTTCTTTCTTATTTTTCTTTTAAAAATAATTTACCACTGGGTTTTCCAACTGCCCAAGTTACTGTGTGCCTTTCTGAGATTCCATTTTATTTAAACACTTTGGCTTGAGCATAAACATTTCCTCTGCACTCAGAAAGTCTAACAAGAAGATGAATGTGACTGGGCAGCTGGCACTGATAGTTCTTTAGTAACTTAGGAAAGGAGGGGAGAGAGGGAGGGAGGGAGGAGGGAAGAAGGGGAGAAGCAGAAAGGGGAAAGGAGAGATGCCTATTTTAATTGTAAAGCAATGAACCTAAGAAACAAAAGAGCAGTAAAAGGAGTTTTGTTAGAAAGTCGTGAGCATACTGTGAGGGGAGTGGCTAACAGAAACACAGTAGATAGTGGGTCAGTACTCAGAATGCAATTGCTAAGTGCCTAATCTCTCAGGCAGTATTTCCCAGGGAACTAAGTGGAGTCCAGTGCAGTGAGGGACTAGGGCTCAGCTATCCATTCCCTGGACAGACAGGAGGATGCTGACCACTGTGCAGTAAGCTCCATGCCCTGGTGGCTGGTTCTGGTGTGTGCTCCACCATGTGTGTGTTTCCCTGGTGTGTGCTCCACCACATGTGTGTTTCCCTGGTGTGTGCTCCACCACATGTGTGTTTCCCTGGTGTGTGCTCCACCACATGTGTGTTTCCCTGGTGTGTGCTCCACCATGTGTGTGTTTCCCTGGTGTGTGCTCCACCATGTGTGTGTTTCCCTGGTGTGTGCTCCACCATGTGTGTGTTTCCCTGGGGACTGAGTTGGGTCCTTATGCATGTAAGCAGGTGAAGTACCACTGTGAATCTCTCTCTCTCTCTCTCTCTCTCTCTCTCTCTCTCTCTCTCTCTCTCTCTCAAAAGAGGGTTTAACAAAGTTGCTTAAGCAACTTGCAAGTCTCCTACCGCAGCCTCTTTGAGTAGTGAATTGCTGAATAGCACCAACAGGCCCAATTTACATGGTTATACTTTTCTATTGTCACATAGTGTAACAACTATTTCCATATCATCTACATCCTATGAAATATTATAAATAATCTAAATGCAAGTTAAAAGATATAGATGGATAAGCACTGATTATATGCAAACACTACATTACCTTGTATAAGAAACCCAAGCCTCCTATCCTGCTGAGAAGTCACCATCAGCTGTGGGGTGTTGTTGGGGGGCTGCAGCTGGCACTTATAGTTTCTTAGGAAAGAGGGGGTGAAGACTTGCAGGAAACATAACTTTGCACTTAAATCCAGTTGAGTCCTCCACGTTGAAAGTTGTTGAACTGTTTCCCTCTTTCTGATGCTTTCCTATGTTGTTATAATTAATACACCTGATATGCTAAGGGCTCCTGCAGTAGTATGTGGACTCTGAGGGTAACATTACATATTGATGCTGCCTTCTGCAGATTGGCATTACTACTGAACCTCCAAACATGAGTAAGTCTTTCCTCCCTGTTATATGAAGCCTTGGGGCTTTGATAGAAATAGAATGGCAGCCCACTTTGCTGAGGTTCTGTCAAGAGGTATCAAAGAGCAGGACATAGTTGTCCAATGTGGATGACATTTATCTTTCTTCCTGTTTTGTCATTATGGAAGAGTCATCTCTGAGTCTTGCTATTTTGCATAATTTATCAGCTAATCATGGCTTCCTTTCGATTAACCTCAGAGCACATCTTCCCTAGCCTCTGACTGTAGACTTTGTTGTGAAGAAAGGCTTCCTTTTCAAAGCCCTTCAGCTTACCTTGTCTCCTGTCAGAACTCCTGAGTCTCTCCACACCCACTCCCATCTTATGTGTCTTCCCAGCTGTGTCCTCATCATAAATATCCCACGTGGGACTTAGAATACAGCTGTTCACTTTGTGTATAACTGTGATCTCCTAGGCACCTTCATCTTACTCAACCTTTACCCTTGACCCCTGTGTTCTCAGTTAAAGATGAAAATATTGAGTCTTCACATAGCAGAACTGGTCTGGATTCAGGCATGTGGCTTGAAGCTCTCTACCCTCCTGACTTCTGCTCTCAAAAGCAAACATGGTCAACCTTTTTTTGCTGATATATCTGGGAGATAGAAATTTGAACCAATCAAGTCTATGTGCCTTCTCTTATCTCCAGTCTGAACACTCAGTGAAGCAGACTGCACGGTTCCTTCAGGCCACCCATTGCAACCTGTCTAACACCAAGCAACTCTCTTCTCCATGGAGCAGCCTTTCTTCTCATTTACAGAATGTACTGAGTCCTGAGCACTCTGTCTTTATGACACTACCTGGGCATCCCATGTCCATATCCACTCCATCTACCAACTCACCGGAAACTACAATCAGATTCTTATGTGTCTCCCCCTTGTGCCTCAGATTTTGACCATAACATCTCTGTCACCATCTTTTACCTGTGAAATCACTGCGTTATTCCACCACAGCAGCATTTCCTCCTCTCCCGGCTGTCTATATTTTGTCACTCTGCTTGCAGCCAACAAGCAGAGTGATCTTCAATACTATTCATTTGATCTGCTGACCTCCTTAAAATGCTTTAATTTCTCATTGCCTACAGAGTTAAAAAACAAAAACAAAAACAAAACAAAACCAAACACCTGACACAGCCTCAGAAACTTATTGCCCACTTTCTCCCCATCCTATGCACCAGACAATGAGGCTTTGCTTTGTTTAAGGGACTGACAACGTTTCCCTCTATTCAGTCTTTGTTCAGACACTTCCTCAGTTCAGAATATTCTGCCCATCACTAGTATCACATTGCTGATACCTACTTGTTGTCGAGCAGATCTGCCCTCTTCAGCAGCTGTCATAGTTGCCACTTAAAGGGTTGTGTAGTCAGTATTTGCGGGCTCCCTTACCCAGGCACTGTGTCCATATTTCTTTCTTCTTAAATATCAGTTACTTCTCTTATTACTGCGATAAAAACAAAAACAACAACAGCAACAAAACCTCAAAACCTAACTGTGGTGCAAGATTTTGGGGGTCTCACAGTTTGAGGAAGAACACAGGTCATCATGGCAGGGAAGGCATGCCAGCACAGAGATTGAAGACAGCTCATCACAGGACATCTGGATTCAGACAGCAGAACTTTGGACAGGAAATGAGGTCACTATAAAACCTGAAGGCTAAGCCCCTAATGACCCATTTCTTCCAGCATGGCTACATCTCCAAAGTTCTACCACTTCCAGAGGAGCACCAAGTGTTCAAATGTACAGGTCTATGTATAACATTTCACAGACAGATCACAACACCTGACAAGATATGAATACATAATAAATTCTGATTGAGTTGAAGAATAAAATAGTCAGAGATGCCTGAGCATTATAAGAGGCCTTGTTCTAGCCATTTACAATCCAAGAAGATCTGTGTGTTTCAGAAAGGTTAACACAGTAAGAGAAATATTCCTGAACATCTGTTGATGCAGTCAACTACATTAAATACAATATTATTAATTTTTTAAAAAAAATCAACAAGCTTATTTACTACCTGTTCTGGAGAAAGCCAGGTATTGCATGTTCCAAGCCTGTACACACTTTCTGGGTCCCAGTGTCTAGAAAACTCCATTTGTCACCAGTCACACCAAAATATACTGTCCAAGGACCAAACTAGAGCCAACTCCATTCTTCCTTTGACATCAATGATATTGTATAAAGTCCATATTCTTGCATGAAGGATTAACATTCCCCTGAGAGGGTATAGAAACATTTGATTTGAATCTGTCTAATAATGTGGCAAATAATAATATTTGCCTTTTTCTACAGTTTTATTATGAAATGATTAGCTGATTACATTGCAATTGGAAAGAGCACTGCAAAGAAGTGAAGTCTTCCTTCAATTATTCACTCTTCATGCCTCATTTTAAGTAGAACATTAGAATGATTGCATTAATGCATGCTGGGAGCATGCTTTGCACAAGTTATTTATGTCAACTATGACATGTGCTAAGTGGAGTAACACTTGAAAGCCTTCATATTCATTAAAGCCTGATCCCTGTTGTCTTAGATGAGTTAATCAACCTGATTTCTTCAGTTCTAGTATAAAAACTACCCCTTTGCAAGCCTCAGAGTTTGTGTCTATCACTAGAAGTAATTATTGTGCTGGTCAATGGAACCCAAAGACCCCTTACTCTGTACTCCATCTTTCAGAAAAGCCCAGTAGGCTCCATAGCCACCCTGAGAGCTGACTCAGTCTCCTGGAGTCACTCTGCCCTCTACCTAGAACATAGTACTTGATCATGCACAGGCCTCAGGTATCAGACAATCGAAATGCCTCAAGTGCAAAAGAGCCACTATTGTGATCATGTTTTCCAACTCAAAATCATGTGAATATTCTTCTAAGAGCAAGAAACATTAGGATTTTGTAGGTCTCCCTGGGTCCATAAAACAGAATATTCTAAGCCAAATTTTTCAGATTGATCGTTATATAAAAAGACTAGCAGCTCTAAATGTGATTTGTGAAGTAGGGCATCCTCTCTGTGTACATATTTCTGCCATAGTCTCTTCTTGCTTCCATGGTGCCACTGTAGATAAGACGTAACTCCTCACCATCTATTGGATCACTAGTTTGAATCTAGTACCAGGAAAGTAATACTTCTTTCTTGCTTCAGTTAGAGACTAAGCAACTCTTCCCTGAGCCCTGGATCCCTACTTTCTGTCTAATTATTCTTTCAACTCCCCTGCTATGACAAAGAAGCCCCCACAGGACTGTGGTCAAATTTTGTAATCTTACAAGGATATTACATGTCACTGTCTACCTTATGTTTTATGGTGTACCCAGAGTTCTGTAAATTGAATATGAGTGAGTGGTTATGCTCAGGAAAATCAATCTTTAAGCAGATTAATATTTCAATGCCAATTGTATAGATATTTCTCCACTTAATGTGTGTCTTGGCTTCCAGATGGAAAACAGTGAATGTAACCTTTTGGAAAACCTTTAAATCAAACTGAAGACAAAGAAACAAAGCCAAATATACCATAAGACTTTGAAGCTGATCATTGAAGAAGAACTAATACCATAATTTGTGGACACCAGAATTTTTAAGGCAGACAAGAGGACCTTCAATTATTTCATTTCTGTCTACTTCATTCCATGGGTTAAAAAACAAAACATGAGCCATGTTTTGTAGAGTTGCCCAAAATAGATACAGTATATCCAGTTAAATTTGAATTTAAGATTAATGGTGATTTTGATACATATATGTCTCAGATAATTTATGGGATATACTTATTTTGGAAATAGGTCAAGAATCCTTTTGCTCTATTTAAATAGAAATTGCAAGTATGTGAAGGACCACAACCAGTCTTAAACTCTTGAGTAGCACCATAGGTACTGGTTTCATGGATCCAGATGCTTAGGAGTGCAAGGACATGTGAACTAGAGTGTTATGGCTCTGGCTGCATAATCTAGACACTGAATCGCTATGCATTCAAGTCAGTGAATTGTGGGCTTTAGAAGTCTCTAAGTCTCTAAGAGGCTCATGGCTGTAGGTCCTGATATCCAGAAGATTATTGCTTCAAATTTTCCACAGCAGAAACGTATAGCTCTAAGTGCTAAATCAAAGGTCAATTGCTCAAGGCCTTGAGTTTGAGCACTAGGAACCACCATCAAGTGAGGAGTCCATAGCTCCTGAGCTCACAGCCTGTGTCTTAGCCCTTGGTGACTTTTGGGAACTATTCTAGCGCTCACCTTTGGCACCTCCACAGTCCTTTGCTCTCTTCACAGTCTCTGACCCCCACACCCTCTGAAATACTTTCATGATCTCCTGTCTATTAAGTAAGCAAACCAAGCATTTATATCCGTGGTGGATCTGGTAGCACAGAGCCTCAGAAATTACTAACCAGCTACCTTCTAGCTACTGCTGCCTGGTTCTTAAGGCTGGAAGCTCTTAGCTTGGAAGCTCTACTTGGAAGCTCAAGTAGGCAATATAATACCATTTGGAAGAAACTTTTATTGAATCTTAAACACCAAGAAGTGGGGCTTTGGGAATGATTCAACAGTGTGGATGCTTTCGTCCTTCTTAGAAGAAATAAATTCAACATAAAGCCTGCGATTGGTTCTGACTTCTGATTGGTGGAACTAGAGGTCAAGCAACTACTTCAAGGCTGGAATTGTAAATGAGTCTTGCCTCATTTCTAGCTGTATGAACAGACTGTTTCTCAAGTCTCAGGATCAGTCAGAGATAAAGTGTAGAGCAGAGACTGAAGGAAAGGCTATCCAGAGACTGTCCCACCTGTGAATGCATCCCATATACAGTCACCAAACCCAGACACTATTGTAGATGCCACAAAGTACTTGCTGACAGGAGCCTGATATAGTTGTCTCCTGAGAGGCTCTGCCAGAGCCTGCCAAATACAGAGGTGAATGCTCACAGTCAACCACTGAACTGAGCGCGGGGGTCCCCAGTAGAGGAGTTAGAGAAAGGACTGAAGGAGTTGAAGGGGTTTGCAACCCCATAGGAAGAATAACAATAACAACCAACCAGACCTTGCTCTCCCCCCCCCCCAGGCCTCCCAGGTACTAAGCCATCAACAAAGGAGTACACATGGCTCCAGCTGCATATGTAGCAGAGGATGGACTTGTCATGCATCAATGGGAGGAGAGGTCTTTGGTCCTATGAAGGCTTGATAGATGCCCCAGTGTAGGAGAATTGAGGGTAGGGAGGTAGGAGTGGGTAGATGGGTGGAGGAACACCTTCATAGATGCAAGAGGGGGGGGGAGAATGGGATAGGGGGTTTCCATGAGAGGAGGGACTGGGAAAGGGGATAACATTTGAAATGTAAATAAAGAAAATGTACAAGAAAAAAAAAGCATTTTCCAAGCTTGAAAACCTAACTTTTATTACTGGGATTCACATGACAGGAAAGAGTAAAGTCTGCAAGTTGTCTTATGACTTCCACAGGTACACCATGGCTTGTGTCCCTCCCCACCACCTGCAACACATACTAAATAGACGTAAACAACAGCAATGATGATGATGATGATAATGATGATAATGAAGAAGAAGATGAAGATGGATGGTGGTGATGGTGGTGATGATGATACATCAAGGAGTACTATGAAGTTATAGGACAAAAGGCTTTCTGACTGATCCTGAGACTTGAGAAACAGTCTGTTCATACAGCTAGAAATGAGGCAAGACTCATTTACAATTCCAGCCTTGAAGTAGTTGCTTGACCTCTAGTTCCACCAATCAGAAGTCAGAACCAATCGCAGGCTTTCTGTTGGATTACTGAGAAGGTTCTCTCCCATCTGCATGGAGAGTAGCAATAGGGTGAGCAGGGTCACTGAGCATTCAGAGCCTGTGATGCCAGGCTTGGGGAAAGGTGCCTGGACTGTAATCCTGACTATAACAAGGCCTCCTGAAGCAGAAGTCATGGATTTGGTGGCACTTGCAGTCAGAGTGTAATGTTCTCAGAGGGATGGGGCCAGGTTTCCTCCCCAAAACACTTCCCTTATCAGACAATTTGCATCATTCTCTGCACACACTTGCATACATACATACATACATACATACATACAGGGGTTAGTTATATCCTTATCTATCTCAATCACATTTTTTAAAAATTATGTTCTTTACCTGGAATTTAAATATTACAAGGCTCCTTTTATTATATTTGACAGACCTGGCACATCCAACCACATAACACAGTTGGGAGAAATAAGAACAATTTCCTGAGATAATATAAGCACGTGGACTTAATTTAGTAACTAACATGGAATTAACATAATGTCTAATATGATAAAGCTTGCTGAACATCCTAGACATAAAACCCAATATGCTTCATAATCTAACCTGAGCATGAACATGTTATGATACCACCAGTGGAAAATCTAGACCAGATTGTTTACAATGAAGTTACAGTCAAGATGCATATACACAAAATCTATTATATTAAATTACCTTCATTATCTGTGCATAAAGTTTAAGTAAAGTGGGGGTGAGCTTTGTGTTTAACCTTAGCTCTCATCCCTAAGATGTGTTCTTATGTATATGTGCATCTTCCAAGATCAAACTGGAGGAAAAAGAGGGGGAAGGGAAGAAGGGAAAAAGAAAAAAAAAAACATTGAAAAAGAAAATAGCCTAAATATTTAAATAGTTTTAGTCACAAGAATTTCAGATAAGAGCAAGTCTTATCTTGGGAAAAGTCATCAATCATTTCTCCTCTCTATAAAAGGAAGCCATGTTTTAAAAAAAAAGGTAAAATCATACTTTAGGTTGCATCTGTGTTTTATTACACCCCTCCCCCCAAAATGCACCCAAATTAAAGTACAAACAAGAAATAGTAAGAGATTTTTAAATGTTCACCTTAATTTTGCCTCACAAGAGAGAACTTGATAGAACTGTACATGTCATGAGTTCTTTCTCTGCCTAACAAAGGGAATTTCTAGAGTTACATGGAATAACTCTTGCATCAA
The DNA here is from genome assembly GCF_900095145.1 of Mus pahari. Lineage (NCBI taxonomy): Eukaryota > Metazoa > Chordata > Mammalia > Rodentia > Muridae > Mus > Mus pahari. The sequence goes on along the minus strand of NC_034611.1, from coordinate 2,320,119 downwards.
GCCAACAAATTAATTACTACCAAGTGTTGAAGTGAGGGGGCAGCTGAAGGTTATGTTCCACCCAGTGCATTTTTAAAAGTGAACTGGTTCTCAGTGAAGCAACTCTCTTTTTGACTTGTAGAACTATTAGATGCTTTCTAGAAGGCAAATTGGCAACAAAGACCAAGATATCCTGAGGTGAAATGATCTGCTGAAAATAGCCTTCCCTGTGGACAGTGGAAGGAAGTCTGCTTCTGCCACTGCTGTCTATTAACTTGACTCCTTTCAACCTTCTGCTGAGACTGGCAACTCCTTAGGAGCAAACGTATCCATTTCTTCTTGTGTGTACAGTGATTTCTACAGAGTAATGTCTAGTGGTTTTTCATGGCCATGATCGGCATCTGGTGAAGACTCCGGCTAACCTTGGTTGTCAGTGCTGACTCCATCTGGAATCATCTGTAAAAGGCAAGCAGCTGGGCACACCTGAGGGTGATTTTCTTGATTGAATCATTTGAATTGGGAAAAGCCACACTAAGTCTGAGCCTGAGCCAGATCTGGTCTCTCTCTCTCTCTCTCTCTCTCTCTCTCTCTCTCTCTCTCTCTCTCTCCTCTCTGGAAAGTTCATTGATTCTGTTGCTGAAGCAATCTCTCACTAGTGCTTGAACTTACTTCTTCAGGACTCCAATGGAAACTGAAGACCAGCAGCTCTCTAAGAATTTTCTTGGATACCAGCACCAGATTGGGACCTCTGAGACATCGAGTTTCATGGACAGAGAAATCAGGATCCTTGGCTTTTTTGTTTGACTACCCAGACCAGCCTTTAAGTCATACTAATAACTTAAACATGTATGCATGTGCAGATACACACACACACACACACACACACAGAGAGAGAGTCAGCTCTGCCCCTTTTGAGCTGACTCATGCATAATCATCAAATATCTTACTAGAACCCTTGTGAGAAGCAATCTAAGGTCTCCATCTCTACACCGTGTACACTCCTAGGGAGAAAACGTCCATCTAAAGCTAAGCCAAGAGCCCTCAGCAGACACCGATGGTGGGGTCACTCTGGTCTTTGTACTGAGGACAGTGAGAAAGTGATTACTGTTGTTTAGCCTGCTCTCTCTGTAGCAATTGACCAGAGCAGCCTGAGCTAAGTATGATCAATGTTTAAGTGTAGAATATAGATTCAGTAAGTGGTGCACATGCGTCTGAAGATTTCTAGGCAGCTATAGTCATGCCCTAACCAACGTGGAGTATGGGAAATGTTTGTGACATTTAACTGAAAAAAAAGCAAAACAAAACTTTTACTTTACTCATTGGAGAAAACGATGGGTAAAGTGGAAAATGGGAAGTGCTCAATCACGCAGCAGCAGAAAGATTCTTCTAATGAGTAGAGATGTTAGAGACTGAAACGATGTTTCAAAGGGCTCCTCAGTGTTTCTATGCTTTCCTAGCTGGACTGTAAATTCCCAGGGCACTCACCCATTACTTCACCCATTTACTTCATCTCTCTAAAGCTTAGAAGTTTTGTCTGCCTATTCAAACTTTTAGGAACAACACTACAAATCTAGAAAAAAGCACACGAATTAGGCTGATTGGATCGTTGTATAATATAAACACTTGTCAAAATATGACATTAGTCCTATAAATATATGACTTTAATTTGTCAATTAAATATAAAATAAAACTTAAATAGAACACAAAAAATAAATTGTATTTCTCAATTTGACTCTTGCAGGAAGGCCATTGACCAAGACTTCTGACCTCTCTCTCCGCCTTGCTCTTTCTGTAACACAGAGCCCATTATCACAGAGCATATTGTGACTTCTCTAGGTGTCATAAAATAGAAGAAATCTTGTAGCTTGCATTGATAAGCTGCCAGTCTATTCATTTGTTATATATGGTGCCTCTAACTCTTTTCATAGATGAAATCCTATTATCTAGACTTTCCTTTGAACTATCTGTATATCTATACCCAGTTAGCAAGGCTAGGGTTGAAACCTTTCTTTTACCATCGCAAGATGTTTGGAGAAACCAGAGCCAGGACAAGATTACTGCATGGGTCACTGCTGATGGTACATAAATCTACAGAAGTATAAGTGGCAAAGAGGATCAAGCAGGAATTATAAACTGAGACTGGAAAACATACTGCAAAACATCAATGATGGATTAAACCATTATCTAAGAAAGGAATTAACATGTCCTTATTTCTAGGAACCTGTAGCAGATCTTTGAACAAGCTATTTAAAGAACAGTTTTGTGTAGTGCATATAAATGACAATTCAGCAGTACATTTTTGCATTTCTGTGTTTTGTGTAAATGCTAAGACCATATATTTCCAAAATGCAAAGGGAACTCAACTCATTTGGGGTGAAGGAAAACCAATTCCAAACTATCCAAGCAGAATGCAGTTTCCCAGGCAGAAATGGATTACCCCCTTANCCAGCCACTTTCTGTGGCTAAGCAGCCAAGCAAAAGGAAATAAGTCTGTTCTTTCCCTATTTCAGGACCCCTCCAGAATTGTTCCTGTTAGTCCCATTCCTCGTGTGACTCTGTTCTGACATCTCCACTCAGTTTTTAACTGGGTGAAAGTTCAACATTGGTCTCATAAATGGTGGGCTACTTGCATCAAAAGCTGTGTGATATGTAGTGCTGTGTGATATGTAGTGCTGTGTGATAGGTAGTGCTTTCTTTCTAGTGATGTGGCCCTCAGGTAAGCTTAACAGCAGGCAGAAGAAGAAACCCACCTCTTGTGTCTGCTACTCCTCTTGTGTCTGCTACTCCTGCCTTCAACATTCCCCTGGGCCTAATCCCATGCTGCACCAGTGATGGATAAATCTCAGCAGAGAAATTAATAAATGTCCCTCAAGTGGTAATTAGAAAAGAACAAATAATTGGTTGATGAAATTCCAATGAATACTTCTATACACCATATTCTGGCAAGCAGTATTCTGCTCAAGAGTGAAAAGTAAGACTGTTGCAGGAACAGCAGATCTAGTCAAAGCCTGATTCACTTCCCCATAGTGCTCTCTTATACTTCCATTATAGCATGCCTCATGTTAATCTTAATTATGTTAATAATTAATTCATTGCTCTACCTGTAAGGCAAAATGAAGACAGTAACACAAGAAAAGCTGTAGAAAATATGGAATACTAAGACAGGCCTGAAAGAGTCAGGAGGAATGTTTCAGGAAGACAGGACAACAAAGAATAGAGCAAACAGACAGGATGACTAAGTATTGAACAAGAGGAAAACATGACAACAAAATGGTGTCTCTTAGAAGGCATCATTCTCCAAAAGATGCCAGGGGAATTTAAGATAAAGTTTTTGGTGATATAAATGTAACAAGTAAAACGTCGGTGCTAGACAAATGTCAACTAGAGGACAACACAAAGACCAGCTGTGCCTACAGACCACAGTGTCCTTCTCAGTCAACAAAAACCAAAACACACACACATCCTGGGAATCACAGTGGACTGGATAAAGAACACACAATAGCTTGGACTTTGTGCCTACCCATTCTCTGGCTCCGAGTGTACATGGGTCATCTACACAATTAGAATTCTCACTGCATGGCATTTTGGTGAACACAGTATATAGTTAACCTTATGCTACTCTATTTAATAAAAAGAAAAAAATTTAAAAGTGAAAGATAACAAAAATGAATGACTCAACTGACGGAAAGTTCTGGAGAAATTTACAATGAGCTTTCATGTTTTTTGTAAATTGTGATTCAGCTCTCCCCTCTATCCTTCATTCCCAACCCACCCACTCCCACTTCCTGGCCCAGGCATTCCCCTATACTGGGGCAAAGAACCTTCACAGGACCAAGGGCGATGACCTACTAGGCCATCCTCTGCTGCATATGCAGCTAGAGCCACAAGTCCTTTGTGTGTTTTCTTTGTTTGGTGGTTTAGACACAGGAAGCTCTGGGGATAATGGTTAGTTCATATTGTTGTTCCTCCTAGGAGGCTGCAAACCCCTTCAGCTCCTTGGGTACTACTGTCTCTACCTCCTTTATCAAGGACACTGTGCTCAGTCTAATGGATGACTGTGAGCATTCACTGCTGTATTTGTCAGGCACTGGCAGAGCCTCTCAGGAGACAGCTATGTCAGGTTCCTATCAGCAAGCGCTTGTTGGCATCTGCTGAGTGTCTGGATTTGGTGGTTGTTAAGGGGATGGATCCCCAGGTGGGGCAGATTCTGGCTGGTCATTCCTTCAGTCTCTGCTCCAAACTTTGTCCCTATAACTCCTTTCATGGATATTTTGTTCCCTCTTCTAAGAAGGATCAAACTGTCCATAGTTTGGTTTTCCTTCCTCTTGAATTTCATGTGTTTTGCAAATTGTATTTTGGGTATTCTGAGCTTCTGGGCTAATATCCAATATCAGTGATTGCATATCATGACTGTTGTTTTGTGACTGGGTTACCTCACTTAGGATGATATCCTCCAAACCCATCCATTTGTCTAAGAATTTCTTGAATTCATTGTTTTTAATAGCTGAGTAGTACTCCATTATGCAAATGTACCATATTTTTTGTATCCATTCCTCTGCTGAGGGACATCTGGGTTCTTTCCAGCTTCTGGCTATTATAAATAAGGCTGCTATGAACATAGTTGAGCATGCGTCCTTATTACAAGTTGGAGCATCTTCTGGGAATATGGTCAAGGTATTGCTGGATCTTCCAGTAGAACTATATCGAATTTTCTGAGGAACCTCCAAACTGATTTCCAGAGTGGTTGTAACAACTTGCAATCCCACCAACTATGGAGAAGTGTTCCTCTTTCGCCACATCCTTGACAGCATCTGCTATCACCTGAGCTTTTATCTTAGCCATTCTGACTGGTGTGAGGTGGAATCTCAGGGATGTTTTGATTTGCATTGCCCTGATGATTAAGGATGTTGAACATTTTTTAGGTGCTTCTCAGACATTCAGTATTCCTTAGTTGAGAATTCTTTGTTTACCTCTGCACCCCATTTTTCAATAGGGTTGTTTGGTTTTCTGGAGTCCAACTTCTTGAGTTATTTATATATATTGGATATTAGCACCCATCAGATTTAGTATTGGTAAAGATCTTTTCCCAATCTGTTGGTGGCC
>NC_034611.1:2292760-2314403 GCF_900095145.1 Mus pahari | reverse complement strand
TCCTGCCAATCCATGAGCATGGGAGATCTTTCCATCTTCTGAGATCGTCTTTGATTTCTTTCTTCAGAAACTTGAAGTTCTTACATACAGATCTTTCACTTTATTAGTTAGAGTCACACCAAGGTATTTTATATTATTTGTGACTATTTTGAAGGTTGTTGTGTCCCTAATTTCTTTCTTGGCCTGTTTATCCTTTGTGTAGAGAAAGGCCACTGATTTGTTTGAGTTAATTTTGTATCCAACTACTTCACTGAAGTTCTTATCAGGTTTAGTTCTCTGGTGGAATTTTTGGAGTCACTTATATATACTATCATATCATCTGCAAATAGTGATATTTTGACTTCTTCCTTTCCAATTTCTATTCTTTTGATCTCCCTTTGTTGTCCAATTGCTCTGGCTAGGACTTCAAGTCCTATATTGAATAGGTAGAAATTTAGTGGGCAGCCTTATCTAGTCCCTGATTTTAGTGGGACTGCTTCAAGTTTCTCTCCATTTAGATTGAGGTTGGCTATTGGTTTTTTGCATATTGCTTTTCTTATTTTCAGGAATGGGCCTTGAATTTCTGATCTTTCCAAGACTTTTATCATAAACAGGTGTTGGGTTTGTCAAATGTTTTCTCAGCATCTAATGAAATGATCATGTGACTTTTGTCTTTGAGTTTGTTTATATAGTGGATCACATTGATGGATTTCCATACATTGAACCATCCCTGCATCCCTGGGATGAAGCCTACTTGATTATGTTGGATGATCGTTTTGATGTGTTTTTAGATTCAGTTTGCAAGAATTTTATTGAGTATTTTTGCATCGATGTTAATAAGGGAAAATGAGCTGAAGTTCTATTTCTTTGTTGGGTCTTTGTGTGGTTTAGGCTTCAGAGTAATTTTGGCTTCAGAGAACAAATTGGGTAGAGTACCTTCTGTTTCTATTTTGTGGAATTGTTTGAGGAGAGTTGGAATTAGGTCTTCTTTGAAGATCTTATAGATCTCTGCAATAAACCCATCAGGTCCTGGGCTCTTTTCGGTTGGGTGACTATTAATAACTGCTTCTATTTCTTTAGGGGATATAGGACTGTTTAGATCACTAATCTGATCCTGATTTAACTTTGGTACCTGGTATCTGTCTAGAAAATTGTCCATTTCTTCCAGGTTTTCCAGTTTTGTTGAGTATAGGCTTTTGTAGTAGTATCTGATGGTGTTTTGGATTTTCTCAGATTCTGTTGTTATGTCTCCCTTTTCATTTCTGATTTTGTTAATTAGGATATTGTCCCTGTGCCCTCTGGTTAGCCTGGCTAAGGGTTTATCTATCTTGTTGATTTTCTCAAAGAACCAGATCCTGGTTTGGTTGATTCTTTGTGTAGTTCTTTTTGTTTCAACTTGGTTGATTTCAGCTCTGAGTTTGATAATTTCATGCAGTCTCCTCCTCTTAGGTGAATTTGCTTCCTTTTGTTCTAGAGCTTTTAGGTGTGGTGTCAAGCTGCTCACGTATGTTCTCTCCAGTTTCTTTTTGGCAGCTCTTAGAGCTATGAGTTTTCCTCTTAGGACTGCTTTCATTGTGTCCCATAAGTTTGGATATGTTGTTGCTTCATTTTCATTAAACTCTAAAAAGTCTTTAATTTCTTTCTTTATTTCTTCCTTGACCAAGTTATCATTGAGTAGTTGTTCCACTTCCATGTTTATGTGGGCTTTCTATTATTTATGTTGTTATTTAACAATACTAATTTTGAACATCAATGATCATTGTTTGTTAAACAAGGAAAAACATGCCAAGAGATTTTTCCCCATTATCTAAGTGTTGCTTGCTATACTTTTAAAAATGTTTCACAAACAAGAAGAAAGATGCTTAATACAAAAGGAACCAATTTAGAAGCTACTTAAGCCAGGCTGCTTCTTCATGGATAAATACTGGAATGTAGTGCAGTGTCTTCTCACTTGTAAGAGCCAGCCTGAGTGTGAATATATCATACTTTCTTAGCCAGGAAATGTAATATGATGAGGTTAGCTCTGCTCAGGAAAACTATGAGCAATGAGCTAAGATGAGAGAGAAATATATTATAAGTCAAGGCATGCCAGAGAACTTCTAATAGCAAGTGCTCTGTGTTTAAAGTGATCACTGATTTTAGAAATTCTGATTTTTTTAGTGTCATACCTGGTTGGCTGGATACTTTCATAACAATTTCTTTTTGCTGTTTGAGGTCACTTTGGCTTTTATGCGAGCAGTTGCCTAAAGACTATATCTGCCCAACTCCCATGTGGCAGCTGGTCTCACATATGAGTTTAGCTAATTCATCTTCACAGAATGGAAGAAGTTTTCCCACAGTTAGATGTGAGTTCTCTGATGATTCTTCCTCCCCTTTAGATGCCAAGAGGATGTCTCATTTGGAAGTTACTGGAGCCAAGTGGGTTCTCTCTGGTGTAGGGTGATTTGTTCATTTCCTGCTGAAGATGTTTTCTTTCATTCTTGAGCTCTTTGCTCTGGTAGCATCTTTATTTGCTTGTATACCTGCCTATTATATGGATCTTCGGTTGGAAGGAGCTACTCCATAGCTAGAACTTGTGAGCCACATTGTTCATGAATCTGTAAGCTCCTTTTCTAGGCTATGCTGGGAAACCTAAGCTAAGTCAGCCCTATCTCCTAGTCTGTGAAATAAATTGTCAGGTCTTCGTACTCACATGACCCCACTGCTGGGTGTGACCCACAAGCTAGGAAACATTTGGCACTACTGGTCACTCTTTATTCTGGACATTTATACATTGCAAGCCAGTAGGCCTAACAAAGTGAGATGCTTGCCAAGTGCCTGCTATTTTCAAGACAGTTTATATTGCAGTAACTGGTTAGTTGGAACAGTAAGTGCAGTTCGGCGGCCCCAGCACACATTCTGAAATACTTCAAGGTTAGACGTAGTTGACTGTTCTGAAGTTTGTCATGTGCTTTCTGATGGTTCAATAGACGCAAAATGTGTTAGCTAGATAACATTTGAAATACTTCATAATATTGTATTCATGCATATATTACCAAAGATAAATTTGAAAATATTATATAAATTTACCTTCATGTTATATGTGTAAAATATACACATAAAATATGTGAATTTAGTGTTTTAACTTGAGACCCATTACCACCTTTGTATATGTATACAGATATATCCAGAAAATCTAAAATCCAAAAAGTTTCTCATTCCCAATATCCCACACAAAGACCTCCATGTAAAGGGTCATAACGAGCGCATATTTACAAGGTGTGCGGTATGTAAGTAAGGCTGCTTGTTCAGTGGCATTGAGAAGGGTAGTTGTCCGCAGGAACATGACTCCTACCATGAACTGGTTAAGTGGTTTTGTTGGAGCTTTTCTTAAGCACCTTATACTTGTGTAAGTCTCATGATGTTCCAGCTGTAGGTGTCTCACCCTGCTCCACATGCCTGTGACTGTCTCCCCAGCTAAATGTAAGCACTGTAGGGACAGTCATGCATTCTGCCTCTTCCACTACTTGGCACTGCATCTGGCATCCTGAAGGTGCTTATGATCTAATGGAATGGATGATGCATGGGTTGAGAATGTGTAAGGGAGAGAGAGTGGGGAGAGGATGCTAGAGCATGAGAGAAGGAGGCACAGAGGCAGCAAGGCCCTGCAAATAAGAAATTGCTAACTAGATTGAAGAGACATTGTATAAAGACTTCAGCATCATTCAGCACCGATGTGCTGTGTGTTCTCTTTCCACATCACTGAAGCTGTAACTACACTGTATCCCTGTGTATTTTATTTTTTACCTACCATCTCTTTTCCTAAATAGAAGTGAGGTAAAATTGTGGATTTTGATTTTGAGCTGAGAAGCAAGGCAGGGCTGTAGATAACAGGCATTCCTATGAGGAAGCCCTGGCTGTACGTGTACTGAGCATTCCATGCTTTGTCCAAGCAGGAAGCAGCAGCACATAATAGCTGAACACACAGCTTGTGTGATGACAAAGGGTCAGAGCCTGTTCTACCACTAATTAACTGTGTGCTTTTGAATAAGTTATTTGTCTGAGCCCTCCTTTTCTTGTGGGTAAAATAAGAAGCACGGCTATGACATCAGACTGTCTAGGGCTGAGTGATGTAAAGTGTGAAGTGTTCTGCACAATGCCTGGCACCTTAGAGTTGCATGCGCTCTGCATGTCAGCACTACAAAGCCATCCTGAGCCAGCAAGGTGGTCCTTAGACAGTGAGGAAGCAGAGAAGGAGGAGGGTGAAGGAGGAGGGGAAGAGGAGGGAGTAGGAGGTGGGGAGGGGAGGAGGGAGAGCCTTCTGGGATGGCTGTATCTAGATGCAGTTTCTCATGGAGCTGACAGAGCGGAGAGTTTAGTGCGGAGGACTGAGGCACCCGCTCTCTGAGCTGCATTCACCATGGAGATGGGTTAAGGAGATGGAGGTGGGGGAGGGAGGCAGGGTGGTTGGAGGGAAAGCCTGATATTGAAGTGAACTAAATCTGTGCGAGTGGCTATTTCTGTCAGCCCAAGCCCCGTGGGTGTGCGAGCAGGCATCTACTTTTGATCCAGCTCTTTTTATAGATGCTGGGTTTTCTTAAAGGCAGCTAGCTCTCTGTTCCATTCTCTCCGAAGCTGTGGCACTGACTCGGGAGGTTGGCTTATGGAGTATTTGTCATCTGTAATCTCAAAAGGACAACATTGAAATTAGTAGCTAGATTCTCCTTTAAGATGTAAAAACAGTCTAGCCAGCTCCAGCAGGGATTCTAATACTGCTTTCCTCGTGGAGAAGGCAAATGTATTACCATTTCAAACGTGTATTTGCAGTGTCAGTCCTGGTTCAACTTGTAAAGGCAGCTTTGGTGAAAATAAAAGCCAAACATCAATCCATCCCAACAGTCTACCCCCTCTTTTTGTAATGAAAACTACAACTCTTGTAAAGAAACTTCAACTGTGTCAAAACCTGTCCCGGTAATTGTCAGTTAGACAACTTCAATTAGCATCGGCTTACGCTTTCCCAAGAGGGTGCACAGAGAGTGATGAAATGTTGGATACAAAAGAAAAAGTCTATCAAATTGGTGCTTTCAAAAAAATTTTGAAAGATTCTATGGACATTTCCTCCTGGTTATGCAACAGCTAATTTAGGGCACCGGATGCTACCAGAACTGACCCAACTCTTGAACCCTAGGATGCAATGCTGTGCTTGCTTGGTAGCCGTATTCACTGCAAGAAGAAAGCTAGACTGGACAGGATTCAGCGTCAGTATTCAGACTGGTTCCTACACCAGCAGCTGACCAAGTTCTTTCCTGAACTGGGCAGATAAGTATCAGTTGGTAAAGGCATGTTTTAGTCCAGAGAAGTGCCTACCTGCCTCATGCATAGAGCAACTCATGAGTCAGCCGTCTTGTTCCCCTTCTAGGTATGTTTCAGGCATCCACGCTTGTTAAGCTTCCTATGGTCTGTGAGTTGTATCATGGGTATTCTGAACGTTTTGGCTAATATCCACTTATCAGCGAGTACATACCATCACGGGGGGAAGAAGGAAGGAGAAAACAGTGTGGGAGAGGTGGGGGAGGGGAAGAAAAGGAGGGGTGGGATTAAGTATGGGGAGGAGAGGCAGTAGGGATATCCAGAGGGCCAGGAGAATGAACTGAAATATGCAGCCGTGAGGGTTAGGGGGCAGGAGGAACCTCTAGAAACTCTCAGAGACCTAGGTTATGAGAGGTTACCAGGACTCAATGGGGACGATTTTGGCTGAAATGCCCCACAGTGAGGAGATGGAGCCGGAAAGACCATTTCCAGCTGATAGGAACTTTAGTTGAGGCAGGGGGCCACCCACCCATCTTCAAAAATTTTTAATCCAGAATTGTTCTTGTCTAAAGATAATGCAGGAACAAAAATAGAGCAAAGACTGAAAAAAAAGGCCACGCAGTGACCAGCCCAACTTGAGATCCATCCCATGTGTGCATACCAAATCCTGACACTATTACTAAGGCCATATTGTATGTGCCAACAGGAGCTGGCATGGCTGTCCTTGGAGAGCCTCTACCAGCAACTGACTCAGACTAAAGCAGATACTCACAACCAACCATTGGACTGAGGTTGGGTACCAATATGGAAGAATTAGAGAACAGACTGAAGGAGTTGAAGTGGTTGGCAACCCCATAGGAAGAACAACAGTGTCAACTAACCCAGGCCCCTCAGAGCTCTCAGAGACTAAGCCAAAAAACAAGAAGCATACATGGGGTGGTTCACGGCCCCAGCACATGTGTAGCAGAGGACTGCCTAGTATGGCCTCAGTGGGATAGGATGCACTTAATCCTGTAGAAACTTGATGTCCAGGGAAGAGGGGTTCTGATGGGGGTGAGGTGGGGGTGGTCAGACAGTTAGGAGTGGATGGGCAGATGAGGGAACACCCTCTAAGAGGTGGAGTGGAGGGAGGAATTGGTGAAGAAGTCAGGGAGGGTAACCAGGAAGGGGAGCAACTTTTGGAATGTAAGTAAATAAAATAATTTAATAAGGATTAAAAAAAATAGAGTCATCCATCTTAAAGTCTTTTTTCTCTCTTGTTCTTTTCCCATAGGGCAGGCATGGGTGGTCCAGGCAGGCTTGTGCTAATGAGTTAGGCAGATTGTGATATGGGAAGTGCATTTTCATTACTATGAACAAAACAAGAACAAGTGTGGGGGGGAGGGGAGGAAGTTGATGGTTGGCTTCCACTCAAAGAACAAGATGCATGTATCTGAAGGCAATTCAGTGTTTATAGTGGGCAGTGGGGGAGGGGCTTGTCTCCTTGTCACAATCTTCCTTTAAGCATCACCATGAATCATAATTCAAATTATAGTGTCTTTGTGCCACGGAGGCTCTTTAGAACTCAGACACCTGATACCCCAACCTTCATAATTGTAAGTAGCACCCAGGAGTGCAGTTCTATTTTTTTAGCACAATATTTTGAATTTGTACAAAAAGAATCAGTAGTCAGAAAGTAGCTTTTTGATTATTTCTTTGCTTTGCTATAGATAAGCATTGAGGCTTTTTAAAAGTGCTCGATTAGAGGCAGTTGGAATCATTTACCAGCAAGACTTATTATTTTATTCATGTAAGTCACTGTGTATCTTACTGAAAAAAAAAATGGCAATAGTTTCCCATTTCCTGTAAGAAGTCTGTGTGTCAAACTTGACACTCCAGGGTAAAAATCTCCTATACAAAAACAGATGAAGTTACAAAGTGAGCAAATATTGTCTCCACTAAAGATTTTTCAGACTTTATTGTGAACTGGAGTCATCTGCCATGCTTGGTAAAAATTCAGACAGAATCCTTGCTGTGTCATTGCTAGGCCTTTGTGTTCTGTGTGGCCTACTAATGAGCTGGTACACACCTAACCTTGGACCTTCAGGGAGGATCCACGGCACTGTTCTTCTAGTTCTATGCGTAGAGTGTGCACACACAGTAGAGTAGCCGTTTACTTAGACCACGGGCAGTCAGCCGCCATTGAGACTGTTGTTAATGGACATCACTAAGAAGTATTACAACTGAGCAGGGCTGGATAATGTTCAACTTTTATACAAATGGCAGTTTCTCAGTGAATCAGTCTGCAAATTGATGGACAAGTACTTTAATCATTACTATGGGAGGGATTTTTATGCATCTGTATTATTACTACTATTACTTACTATTATTATTATTATTATTATTATTATTATTATTATTATTATTATTTAATTATTTTGGTTTTTTGAGACAGGGTTTTTGCATTTAACAGCTCTAGTTGTCCTGGAACTCACTTTGTAGACCAGGCAGGCCTCGAACTCACAGAGATTCTCTTGCTTCTGCCTTGTGAGGGCTCAAATTAAAGAGTTGAGCCACCATGCCCATCCACAATTCTCAGTCTTTCACTTCCAAATCCCAGCAATACTGCCAACAGAAAGATTTCCCAAGTTTTGCTCTACTATTTACCTGACAGCAAACTTGGCTATATTTGGTATGGAAGCACTAATGTAATTATTGTTCAGTTACATAAAAATATGAATGTTAAAATATTTTCCTATAACAATCAAAATGCAAAGGTGGGTGGATACAAGGCTGTGGATCAGAATGGCCTGATTGCACGTGGGTAGTGATGAGCAAGTCTTCTGCGGCCTCAACTCAGTCCCAAAAGCTGCTGTTCATAAATTGAATGAGATAACGTACCCATGGTTCGTTAGCCGAAACTAAGATGGCTGTCATTTCTCATTAAGAAACTATGGCAGACGGAGCTCTGTGATACAACACGTGCCCGGCATGCACACGGTCTAAGAACTGTCTACCTCCTTATAAGAAGAAAACATGACAGACACTAACATTCATGTATTGTTGAGTCATGAATCCTGCTTCAATTTGTTTGAAACAAGGGAAGCCCAAACTGACTTAGAACCACTTCTTGTCATTTCCTACCTTGTGAACTACTCCCTCCCCCTCCCATTTTATGAAATATAGCTTTTCCCCTCACATAATATATCCTGATTACAGTTTTCCCTCCCTGTACTCCTCCCAATTCCTCCCTGTCTTCCATCTCATCAGGAGCCACTTCCTTTCTGTCTTTCATTAGAAAACAAGCAGGCTTTTAAGGCATAATAATAAAACATAATGTAATAAGATAAAAAAAAATAATACATAAGGATAGATCAAAATAAATAGAAGGAAAAGTGCCCAAGAAAAGGCCCAATGAAACACATATAAACACAGAGACTCATTTGCACACTCAGGAATCCCATAAGCAACACTAAATTGAACACTGCATGTACACACAAAAGACCTATAAGGTACAAAGGGAGCAAAAATATATAAATAAATAAAAATTTAAAAGCAAGGTAAAGGAGTTTTTAAATAACATTATGAAACAAGGGACCTCCAGTGACACATTATGTCCATTTCCTATTGTCCAACCTAGTGTTGGGGTTCGGGGTACAGCCTGCGCTCAGGAGTAGCGTGTTTCCCTGCTAAGACTACCTTGGAGGAAATTAAATGTTCACTTAGAAGAAGTTTATCAACTGGAGATGGCTTCTAGGTTATGGTCAGGCTCCTGTGTCCACTTCTCCTTTCAGCTCTAGAACCCCATCTGCTACAGGGCCATGCAGATTGCAGATGGCCTGCTTCTTCCATCTTTGTGAATTCATATGTGCACTCGTCTGTTGGGTTTAGAAGCTCTTGCTTTCTTGGTGAGCTCCATCTCCTCTGGCTCTTACACGTTCCACCTCCTCTTCCCTGGGATTCCCTGAACCTGAATGGATAGATTTGTTGGAGACATCCAATTTAGGGCTGACAGTTCCAAAGACTTTCACTGCAAGTGATGTCTCTATATCTGTCTGTCCCCATCTGCTGCAGAGGGAAACATCTCTGATGATGGCTGAGGAAGGCATTGATCTATGATTATAACAGAATGTCATTAGGAGTCATTTTATTGCTTCTTTTTAGTTCATTTTCATTAGTTTTGTTTTGTTTTATAGAAGAGTAGTAGTTGGTTTTACCCTAGGTCTCTGGGCTACAAATCTCCAGTTCTTGCTTATTCAAGCAGTAATGGGCATGGCTTCCTTCTCGTGGACTGGGCCTTAAGTCAAATCATTTCTTCGTTACTCCCACAGCTTTGTGGAACCATGGTCCTCACATATCTTGTAAGTGGGACCACTGTAGATCAAAGGTCAATGGCTGGTTGGGTGTTTACCTTTCTCTGTTGTAGCATGCGAATACCCTCCTGTACCAAAGGCTCTAGCATGAAGGGTGAGGCTCTATTTAGGTCCCAGTTTGACTTCTCCATGTTCAGTGAGTTGTGTGGGTACTGAGCAATGGGGGCTTGCTGTCAATTTATGGAGAGCAACCTATAGTCTTGGCAAATAGCCTAAGTTGTTTGGAATACCCATGGGACTCTTTCAGCCAACAATCCTGAAGCTCAAAGCTTTATGTGGTGACAAGAGATGTCTAGCTGGGTCTCTGTCTGTTATCTGGTGATTTCATTTAGATGCCCTTCATATATGTATATATGTTGTGAGGCTACCACTGTATTGGGTTTCCATACTACCCCTCAAATGGGCCTTACATTTTAGCTGTCCGTCCCTGTATCCACTCTCTCTTTCCCTTCACCCCTCCCCCTGCATTTTGATCCTTCCATCTCAGCCATACCATCCCAATTGTCCATAATTATCTCTTCTATGTTCCTTTCCTACAGAGATCTATCTGTACCCCCAGTCCCTTACTCTGTACCTAACCTCTGTGGTCCTCCAGATTGTAATTTGCTTATCATTGACTTAACAGTTAATATTGACATATGAGAAACTGCATAGTATATGTGTCTTTCTGAGTCTGAGTTGAGTCTCTCCAGATGATTACTTTTTTAGATCCACCCATTCAGATGAGAATTTCATTATTTCATTTTTTTAACAGTTGAGTAATAAATACTCCATTGTATGAATCACCATATTTTCTTTATTTACTCTTCAGTTGAAGGACATCTAGGTTGTTTTCAGTCTCTGGATATTTATGGTAGAGGAGTAATGAACATGTCTAAGCAAGTGTTTCTGTGGTATCATAAAGCATCCTTTGGGGATAGGCCCAAGAGTAGTTTAGATGGATCTTAAGGTAGACTGATTCATGTCTTTCTGAAGAACTGACACACTGATTTCCATAGTGGTGGTGCAGGTTTCTACTCCCATCAACAATCAAGATAGTTTGATTTACATTTCACTATTGACTAAGAATAATGAACATTTAAATGTTCCTGAGCCCTTTAAGTTTTGTCTATTTAGATCTATAGAGGACCCCCAATGGAGGAGCTAGAGAAGTACCCAAGGAGCTAAAGGGGTCTGCAATCCTTTAGGTGGAACAACAATATGAACTAACCAGTACCCCCAGAGCTCGTGTCTCTAGCTGCATATGTAGCAGAAGACAGCTTAGTCGGCCATCATTGGGAAGAGAGGCCCCTTGGTCTTGCAAACTTTATATGCCCCAGTACAGGGAACGCCAGGGCCAAGAAGTGGGAGTGGGTGGGTAGGGGAGCAGGGCAGGGGGAGGGTACAGTGAACTTTCGGGATAGCATTTGAAATGTAAATAAAGAAAATATCTAATAAAAAATATCTTATACCCCATTTTCTTTTTTAACTGCATAGGAGGTTTTTTGTATCTAGTTTTTGAGTTGTTTATATATTTTGGATATCAGTGCTCTATCCAGATGTGTAGTTGGGAAAAAACTTTTCCCACTCTTTTGGCTGCCACTTTGTCCTAAGTGTCCTTTTCTGTGCTGTAGCTTTTCAGTTTCATGAGGTCCCATTTTTAAATTGTTAGTCTTAGTACCTGTGCTACTGGTGTTTTCTTCAGAAAGTCTGTCCCAGTGCCAGTGAATTCAAGGTTATTCTCCACTCTCTCTTCTATAAGGTCCAGTGTATCAGATTTTATGTTAAAGTCTATGATTCATTTGGATTAGAGTTTTGTGCAGGATGGTAAATATGGATCTATTTCAATTTTTTACATGCACTATCCAGTTTGATCAGTGCTATTTGTTGAAGATGCTGTCTTTATTTCACTGTGTATTTCTGGCCTTTTAATTTTTTTTTTATCAAAAATCGGATGCCCCTAGGTACTTGGAGTTAGTCTAGGTCTTCAATTCTGATGATCAGTGCATCTGTTTTTGTACCAATACCTTGCGGTGTCTGTCACCATAGCTCCACACTACAACTTGAATCAGGCATCGTGATATCAGTTCTTTTATTATCCAGGATTGTTTTAGCTTTCTTAAGGTTTTTATTTGCTTGTTTGTTTCCATTAGAAGCTGAAAATTGTCCTTTCAAGATTTGTGAATAATCATGTTGGAATAATCATGTTGGAATTGTGATGGGAATCGCATTGAATCTATAGATTAATTTTAGTAGAATGGTCATTTTTTACAATGTTATTCTTATTTTTTTTTACAATGTTATTCTTATCAATCCCTAAGCATGGAGGTCTTCCCATCATCTGATATCTTCTTCACTTTCTTCCTTCAGTGACTTGGAGTTTTTAATCATATAAGTTCTTCATTTGCTTGATTAAAGTTACTGCAAAATATTTTATATTATTTGAGGCTATTGTGAAAGGTGTTGTTTTCCAGATTTCTTTTTCAGATCATTTGTCACTTATATGTATGAGGATTTCTGATTTTTATGAGTTAATTTTGTATTTAGCTACTTTGCTGAAAGTGTTTACCAGCTGTAGCAACTGCCCAATGGAATTTTAGTGTCACATGTATGCTATCATATCATGTACAAATAAAGATCCTTTGACTTTTCTTTCTCTCCAATTTATATCCCCTTGACCATCTTCAGTTGTCTTATTGCAATAGCCAAGACTTCAAGCCCTACATTAAATAGTTATGACAAGAGTGGTCAGCTTTGTTTTGTTCCCAATGTTAGTGGAATTGCTTTGAGTTTCTCGACATTTAAATTGATATTGGCTATGGGTTTGCTATAAACTGCATTTATTATATTGAAGTATTGTTCCTCCATGTTCAACTTTGTCACAGGTCTTTTCTTCATCTAATGAGATGTTTAGTTTTCTTTCAGTTTGTTTATATGATGTATTACATTTATTGGTTTATATATGTTGAGCCATATATACATCTCAGGGATGAAGCCTAATTAGTCCTGGTGAGTGTATTAGTCAGGGTTCTCTAGAGTCACCGAACTTACGGATAGTCTCTATATAGTAAAGGAATTTATTGATGACTTACAGTTTGCAGTCCAGTTCCCAACAATGGTTCAGTAGTAGCTGTGNATGGAAGTCCAAGGATCTAGCAGTTGCTGAGTCCCACACGGCAAGCAGGCGAAAGAGTGAGAGCCCGACTCCCTTCTTCCAATGTCCTTATATGGTCCCCAGCAGAAGATGTAGCCCAGATTAAAGGTGTGTGCCACCACACCTTTAATCCCAGATGACCTTGAACTCGGAGATCTCCCTGTCTTAATCTCCTGGAATCCATAGCCACTATGCCTCAATATCTCCATACCAAGATCCAGATCAGAAACTTCTATCTCCCAGCCTCCAGATTAGGGTCACTGGTGAACCTTCCAATTCTGGATTGTAGTTCATTCCAGATATACTCAAGTTGACAACCTGGAATAGCCACTACAGTGAGTGATCTTTTTGATGTGTTATTAGATTTCATTTGCAAGTATTTTATTGAGAATTTTTGCATCTGTGTTCATAAGGAATATTGGTTTGAAATTCTCTTTTTTTGTTGTTGAGTCTTTATATGGTTTAGGTCCCAAGATGAAATGAGCAATGTTCTTTCTGTAACAATATTTGTGGAATAATTTGAGAAGTATTGGCATTAACTTTTTTCAAAAATCTGGAAGAATTCTGTGCTAAAACCATCTATTTCTGGGTGGTTTTGGTTGGAAGATTTTTAATAAATGCTTCTATTTCACAAGGGGTTTATAGGTCTGTTTACATTGATTATTTAATCTTGATTTAACATTGATAAGTGGTGTATTTCTATTTCATTTAGACTTTCCAATTTAGTGATATCTTAGTTAGGGAGAAAATTGCTGTGATTAAACAATATGACCAAAGCAATTTGGGGATGAAATGTTTTGGGTTTTTTGTTTGTGTGTTTGTTTGTTTGTTTGTTTGTTTTGGCTTATACTTCCACACCGCTCTTCTTCATCTAAGAGGGTCAGAACAGAAAATCAAGCAGGACAGAAACATGGAGTTAAAATCTGGTGCAGAGGCCAAGAAGGGGTGCTGCTTACTGGCTTGTTTCCCATGGCTTGCTCACCCTCCTTTCTTATAACCCCCAGGACTACCTGCTGGTGGATGTCACTGCCCACAGTGGACTAGGCCCTCCTTCATTAGTTACTAATTAAGAAAATGCTGTAAGGCTTCCCTACAGCCCCAATTTATGGAGGCATTTTCTGAATTTAGGTTCCCTGCTTGCAAATGACTTAAACTATGTCGAGTTGACATAACACTATATGGCACAGATGGAGTACAGGTTTTTAAATTATACATTTATGGTTCTCTGGATTTTTAGGGGGTATCCATTGTTATATTCCCCTTTTCATTTCTAATTTTATTACTTTGAATAACCTCTCCCTCTGTCTGTTAATTAATTTTGATAAGAGTTTGTCTATTTTATTGATTTTTTTCTAAGAACCAATTCATTGTTGCAGTGACTCTTTGTTTGTTGTTGTTGTTTATTTGTTTGTATTTTATTGATTTTATCCCTGGGTTTTATTATTTCTCTCTGTCTACTTCTTTGGGGTGTAATTTCTTCTTTATTGTTCTGGAGCTTTTAGGTGTGCCATTAAATTACTAGTGTGAGGTCTCTTCAGTTTTATAACATAGACACTTAGTGTTAAAAACTTGTCCATCAGAACTGCCACCATGTGTCCCCTAAAGTTGGATATCTTGTATATTCATTTTTATTTAATTCTAGGAAGTCAATACTTCCTTTCTTAATTTCTGTCTTGACCTACTTTTCATTTAGTAATGAGTTGTTCAAGGTTCTGCAAGTTTTTAAGCTTTCTGCTGTTTCTGTTGTTGATAACTAACTTTAATTTGTGGTTAGATAGGATGCAGGGTGTTATTTCAATGTTCTTGTATCTATTAAGACTTACTTTGTGTCAGAGCATGTGGTCAACTTTGAAGAACGTTCCATGAGGTGCTGAGAAGAAGTGTTTTGTGCTTGGGTTAAATGTTCTGAAGATATTTGACAGGTCAATTTAGTTTATAAAATCAGTTAGCTCCAGCATTTCTCTGTTCAGTTTTCATCTGGATAACCTGTCTATTTGTAAAAAGGGAATATTGAAGTCTCCCACTATCAGTGTGTGAAGGTCAATATGTGATTCAAGCTGTAGTCGTGTCTCTTTCAAGAACTTTTATACCCTTGAGTTTGGACATTAAGAATTGAACTGTCCTGATGGTGGATTTTTCTTTAATGTGGATGTAGTATTCTTTCCTACCTCTTCCCAATTTTTTTTCATTTTGAGTCTATTTTGTCAGATATTAAAATGACGACACCAGTTTGCTTCTTAGCTACATTTGAATTGATTATCTTTTTCCATCTTTTTACCCTGAGGTGATACCTCTCTTTGATGTTAAGATATATATCTTAGATACAGGCTAAGGAAGGATCTTATTTCACATTCACAGTCTCTGTATTTTTATTGGTGAATTGAAATCACTGATGTTGAGAGATATCAATAGTATCTTTTGATTCAAGTGTGATGGTTGTTCTGGTGGTGGTGGTGGTGGTAATGGTGGTGGTGGTGGTGGTGGAGGTGGTGGTATGTGTATATGCAGGCATGTGTGTGCCTATGCAAGTGTAATTATGTGTCTGTATTTCCGTTTTTTTTTGATTTGCTGGTTTGGAATTATTTATTTCTTGTATTTTCTTGATATGATCAACCTCCTTAGGTTGGAATTTTCCTTCAATGGCCTTCCTGTAGGGCTAAATTTATAACATATTGCATAAATTTGATTTTATCATACAATGTCTTGTTTTCTCCATCTATGATATTTTAAAGCTTTGCCAAGTATAGTCAACTGGGCTGGCATCTGTAGTCTCTTAGAGTCTGTAGAACATCTATCCAGTCTCTTCTGGCTTTCAATCTCTATTGAGAAGTTAGTTGTTAATCTAGTAGGTCTGTCTTTGTATGTTTTTTTTTAATTTAATTATATTTGTAATTCATTTTTACACTCCATATTCCATTCTCTGCCCCTCCCCATCCACCCTCTGACTGCTCCACATCCCACATCTTCTCCCAACCCCAACCCATCTCCACATGGATGCCCCCATCCCCCACCCCACCTGACCTCTAAACTCCCTGGGGCCTCCAGTCTCTTGAGGGTTAGGTGTTTCATCACTGAATGAACATAGTCCTGGAAGTCCTCTACTGTATTGCGTTAGTGGCCTCATATCAGGTCACTGCCTATTTGGTGGTCCAGTGTTTGAAAGATCCCAGGGGTCCAGATTAACAAAGACTGCTGGTCCTCCTACAGAACCGCCCTTCTCCTCAGCTTCTTTCAGCCTTCCCTAACTGAACAACAGGAGTCTGCTGCTTCTGTCCATTGGTTGGGTTCAAATAACTGAATCTGACACTTTCAACTGCTTGTTGGGTCCCTCGGAGGGTAATCATGATAGATCCCTTTTTGTGAGCATTCCTTAGCTTCAGTAATAGTATCAGGCCCTGGGACCTCCCCTTGAGCTGGATCCCACTTTGGGCCTGTCTCTGGACCTTCTTCTCCCCAGGCTCCTCTCCATTTCCATCCCTGTAGTTCTTTCAGACAGAAACAATTACAGGTCAGAGGTGTGACTGTGGGATGGCAACCCCACAAATGTCCTGTCTTCCCACTGGAGGTGGGCTCCACAACTTTTCTCTTGTAGCTTTTACTATTATTTCTTTGTTCTGTGCATTTAACATTTTGATTATTGTGTGCCAAGGGTACTTTATTTTCTGGTCCAGTCTATTATGTATTCTATATGCTTCTTGGGCTTTTATAGACATCTCTTTCTTTAGATTAGGGAAATTTTCTTCTATAATTTTATTGAAAAATAGTTTCTGTGCCTTTGACCTGGGTTGTTTCCTCTTCCTCCTCCTCTTCCTTCTCCTCTTCCTCCTCCTCCTCTTCTTCCTCTTCCTCTTCTTCTTTTTCTTCTTCCTCTACCTTATTCTTCTTCCTCCTCCTCCTCTTCTTTTCCTCCTATTATTCTTAGATTAAATCTTTTCATAGTGTCCCAGATTTCCTGAGAAATCTTGAACAACTCACTACTGAATAAAAAGTAGGTCAAGACAGTAATTAAGAAAGAAAGTAAAGACTTCCTTGAATTGAATAAAAATGAATATACAGCATATCTAACATTGTGGGACACATGAAGGCAGTTCTGATAGATAAGCTTCTAACACTAAGTGTATATGTTAAAAAATTGGAGAGACCTCACACTAGTAATTTAATGATTTGTATCAAGCTTTTGTTATTGTTGTTGTTGTTTCTTTAAGAGATTTATTAATGTCCTTTTGGGAACCTCTAATACATTCATAAAAGCTAATTTTACACCTTTTTGTGTATGTGCATTAGCTGTGTTGCAATGCTCAGGGCTATCTGTGGTAGGGTGGCAGGGCTCAAGTGGATACATATCGTCCTGGCTGATATTTGGCTATTTTAATATTGACATCTAGGTATCTGGGTTTGGAAAGACTAATTCTAGTTGCTGATATTTGTTCTTGTCAATGTTGGGTGATTTTTGATTTCATTCATTGGTTTCTGTTGCCCTGTCAGGTTCTTATGAAGGACTGGTGATTGTGTGTTGCCTGATAGGGACATCTTCTGGGATCCTAATAGGTGTGGTGCTGGGGTCTCCAAGTAGAATGTATTTCTAGCTCTTAGAAATTGACACAGGCGTCCACTGGCAGGAGGAAAACAGAATGTTCCATCAGAATCTGCTTATTCCCATGAAAATGGTGGTAGAGAGTGAGGAGAGGCCACGACGGGTCATCTGCTACAGCAGTGGGATGAAGACTGGGGAGTTTGGAGGAGAAGAGAGACTGAAGATCTGAAGCTCACCTACCTGCTCTGCTGGCCTACTTGCATCTGTGGCAGTCTTGGCTGGCATTCTTAGGGAATGCCTTCTGGAACTGGGGATCTGGGATCATAGAATGAGTTGGGAAGAAGGTTGGAGAGGAAGATCCGGGTGAGCCATTGAAGAAGGAGTTAGGAGGGGGAAGCCATGGCAAGTGGTCTGCTGCAGAAATGGGGGTGAGACTGGAGGCCTGGATTTGGGGTAGGGAAGGGGAAGATGGAGAAGCATGCAGTTACACTGCTCTCTACTCATGTCCCTGGATGGAATGAACAACTTTTATTATATATGATCTTACTATGAAGCCTAGGTTGGTTCAGAACTCACTATGTAGCCCAGAGTATTCTTGAGTTTGAGATCCTCCTGCTGTAGCCTCTTAAATATTCAGTGTATTGACATGTGCCACTGTTTGCACACAACCTATTCTTTAGAAACACCTCTCCTTTAATCTCTAATAGCAAAACATAGAGCTAATATTGTCTAAATTTACTTAAAGTTTATCCAAGCCAGCCTAAGCTACATATTAAGGCCCTATCTCAAAAAATATATACACTAAAAAGCTAAAGTAAAAAAGTAAATGAAAGATATACGTAAATGAAAAATAAAATAAAAAGACACCCAAGTTAACATATGTTGGTAATTATTTGTAATTAATATCAGAAATTTATTTAAGAGAATTTTCCTTTAGGAGGTCTCATGAATCAAGTATAATTCTTACTGAAGTGATCTGTAGAAGAACATTCATGCACATGCATACACATACATGCATACAGACATACTCACCCACACACACATACAGAGTACAGAGAAGAACACACAAACATATGTCTACAAATACATATATAGAACACACATGCATGCATACAACCACAGAGAACACACATGTACATGTAATGGCAAACACACATGGAGAAGAACTATCATGCATGTATCCAAATACTGAAGCAGAACACACATTCATGCATATACACATGTAGAAGACATATTGTGCATGAATCTAAACACACATTTAGAAAAACTCTCATGCATATATTCAAACACTTGCAGAATACACACATGTATACATACACAACACAGAGGAAAGTGCACATATACAAACATATTCTGAGAGATGTCAATCACAGTTACATACAGCAAGCATCCTTTGTCCAAATATAGCATTCAAAATATAAATTCCACACCATAAAACTTTGCTTTCATTCATAAAATTACTTTAAAATCCCGTAAGATTATCTGTAGGTCACTGTTTGTAGAAGATATGTAAGAGAGATATATATGAATGTCTTCTTGATTTTTGGGTTCCAAGTCTAACATCTCACTTGATATGTACGTTTTAGCTATTAAAATACGTAAGAATTTCAAATCTTAAACACTTTGATCCCAGGTGTTTTGGATAAAAGATGGAGATATACATAGAGAGATGATATAGATATAGATGATAAAGATAGTTTACATGCATGTTACATATATTATACATACACACAGGTATAAATATTTCTACACTCCTGTCTTTATATTTGTAGAGATAGCATAGACCCTAAACAATTCATAATTGTTCATAATTCACAACTGTTGACATCACACTATTGTAATATTATTATTCACTTTTTATGATTGTTTTTATTTGAATAATTTGGCAAAGTTTACAGAACATATTCTTTAGGTGCGGTAAAATATATTCTTTATATTCAGTAAAGCATATTCTTTCTGAAGATAAGCATAATGGATGCATGGTTAAATAAATAATTGATGTTTATAACTGATTACTAGCATATGTTTGGGTTATAGTTGAGCTTTCAAATAATTTCTAAACCAAATGAGCAACAATGTGCTTCTTTTCCAGATAGGGACTATTAGTTGTGATTAATAATGTTTGGATTTTGCCAAATTATATTAAGCAATGAACAGTCCTTATGGGCACAATCAATAGCTTGTTCTTATTAAAATCTTGGCTCCGGTACAGAATTAACATGGGATGAGATTGTACCTTCACAGCTTGCAAACATGTCTACTTAGCCAGTGTTCATTAATGCAAATTAGCTGACGACAAATGTTCTTGATAGCAGTATTTAAAGATCCTTTCTGAGATATTTTCTAGCACAAAACCAGATTTTCTACATTATCATTGCCAACTTCATTATATTGGGAGGTATCATAATCTTAGTATTGAATCATGGATCTTTTGTAGTAATGTGGAAAGCTCACTAAATGTATTAATGCTGTTCATGTGTTTGAGCATGGCACTAATGGGGTTGGGGCAATACCAAGAAGAGACGCCCTGCCTCTCTCTGCCCAAAGAACATACAAACTGAAGGACTTGATTGTTATAAAACAGTTACCTTGAAGTATTTGCTTTATAAATTCCCTAACTTAGGTGGCATTTTTACCAGTGTGTGTGTGCGTGTGCGTGTGCGTGTGTGTGTGTGTGTGTGTGTGTGTGTGTGTGTGCCTGCGTGTGTGTCTGTGTGTGTTTGTCTATCTGTCTGTGTGTGTCTGTGCGTGTTTATTGGGTGCAATAAATGACAACATTTTCTGGTTTTCAAACTAGCATCTCCCATCACAGACTTATACCAAATCTGCAGAATAAAGAATTGTCAGACCATGTTTATCATACTGTAAACAAAAGTGACCTCTAGAGATTCTTCAGAAGTTCAAATTCAGTAAGATCTCTGAGAGTTGAAAAAGGGGTGACCAGAGCTTTATAAAAAGTGAGCTTTATTCACTGTCCCAGAAAAGGGTCCGCAATGTCTAGCAACTTGTTAGAGGATCTGTGACGTACCCTTATTCTACATCAAATGTTGCCTATAATTTCTAAAGAAACTAAAGCCTTAGTAGTTTTCTTAACTGTTCGTCCTAACCTTTCCAACACACTATTAGCAATGGCTCTGTGCAGGAAGTCCCTTAATATGATTATCCTAGCTCACCTGTCTAATCTGCTCAAAGGGACATCTGAGACCGTCTTCTGTCTGTTTGTCCCCCATGACAGACTAGACCTCAGCCCTGTGCTTGTTTTCCCTTCCTGTTATCCCTGGTTGAGAGCCAGGCTAGCCAGGTATTGCTAGAGACATAAATGCACTGTAGAGAAGAGTCCCATCAAACTCTGTGACCATTCTTCAGGGAAGAATCACTCCTGCCTCACCCTGTAGCTATGATCATTCAGTGGCTGAAGTTACTGGGTTGCTGGGAATTGGTTTCTCTAAAAAATGCAATTTAGTGTTAGTGCCCATAAGATCAAGCCTACATGTTCCTAACCAAAGATTCACACACCTAATCAGAGAGGAATTAAGGAAAAACTTAAGAGGTTTTAATCATAGTATGTAATCTATATGTTCTAGACAAACAGTACTTCTTTGGTAAGTGCCTCTAGGAACATTAGGACATAGGATGTTATTTTCACATTGATGTCATTCGGAAAGTGAAACTCTAAACTTAAAATCAGCTCTGACTTCAGTAGGTAATTTTAAAGTTATTTACACATTTCAAATAGGTCATTTACTAAAATGAACAGGTTCTTTTCCTTGTTTTCTTAAATTTTCCTTGTAAGTATCCTGTGATATATTCTGACCTTTGAACATACTGTGGGACTCAGTGGATGTTTTCCTTATGCCTGTCCTAGACACTTTCACTCGATGCTACTGTTCTGTCAGTCAGGGTGACTTCTTTTATAGTCAAATCTTTTGTCCCTCCAAAAGAAAATTTGCCTACCCACTGTTCTACTTTAGGAACCAGATCCATTCAATAAATATATATTAATACCTACTCAGTGCCTACGTTTCACATTAGGCCTTAGGAACACAAATGCAAATTAGTTATAGGTCGTTATGCTACTTTAAAATCTAGAATAAAAAGGACTTAGGTACATGAGTGATCTCAGTACAAAATGAAGTATAAGGTAAGACTGTACTAGGAATAAATAGAAGGTGAAAGACAAGGGGTAGAGAGGACCTGTCAGTCAGAGGAGGACCTGTCAGTCAGAGGAGGACCTGTCAGTCAGAGGAGGACCTGTCAGTCAGAGGAGGACCTGTCAGGGGAGGACTTGTTAGAGAAGACTGAGGGAAATAACTGAAGCAGAAAGAGGGTCGTGTGTGTGTGTGTGTGTGTGTGTGT
>NC_034611.1:2287039-2292720 GCF_900095145.1 Mus pahari | reverse complement strand
TGTGTGTGTGTGTGTGTGTGTGTGTGTGTGTGTGTGTGAGAGAGAGAGAGAGAGAGAGAGAGAGAGAGAGAGAGAGAGAGAGAGAGAGAATGAATCCTGAAAATTGCATGTGTAGAGCTAGGGCTTTAAGTTCATGGAAGAAAGTCCCAGAGATCAGGCTAGGAAAAAATCACTGGGAACCAAATAAAAATCATTTCCTAAGGTGATGTGGGTCATGTCCTGAGGATGATAGGAAACATTGGAAGACAGAAAGGATATTCAGCCATCAGTTAGTTGTGCTAGTGACAAATCTTTCACCATTGGACTGTTTTTCCATTTAACTAGGTAGAAGAGAGGGGCCATGTCAAGCACAATATTACAAAAGGCAAAGCAAACACCTGACAAAATGCTGAGAATCACTTGATGCAACCGATCAGCTGCCTTTAAATAAATATACTTGGAGACAGCGAGACGGTACCTAAGTTAAGAGCATTTATTGCTCTTTTCCGGGAGCTGAGTTCATTTCCTAGCATCCACATCAGGAGTGCATAACCACCTGAAATTCAAGTTCATGAACTTACACAGCCACAAACACACACCTATAGGCAGAAATAAAAATAAAGAAAATCTCTGAAGATAATCACAGTGCTTCAGGGCCGGTTTACTGACCTCATGAAGGTCTGAAGAAAATATTTGTCTTCCACAGGTCTCAAAATCTCTCTTATAAAATGAAAATAATCATTAATTTTTGCCATTCTTTTTGTTGATTTACATTTCTTTACCTTTAATGTTATTTAAGTCTGGCTAGTATTCAATAACAGTTCAGTGCCAATCAAGATGAAATGGTGACTTGATATTTGAAACTGTCACTTCAAACAGCTACTGTTTTTGATACCGGATGAAAAAGAGCTATGAGCAAATATGTTCTGAAACACAAATTTACAACCATGGTTTTGGCTCCTAGTTACAATGTGAAATGTATGTTCTTCACTCGGCTTCTGGAATGCCCCTCTCCAGTCAATGCACCTCATTAGTTGGCACTCATCCCTCAAGCTCTGCAACACTTCAGAGCCTAAACTATTGAACTACCCCCTACTGAACAATACAGCAGAAGAGAACTCAGTAAGTCTTAGTGCCCATTCATTTTTAGCATGAATATGTTTATGGAAGCTTTTCACAGAGTTAAGTTCTTTCCCCATGAGTAAAGGATTCCCGGAAGTGAATGGATAGGCTAGGAAAAGGCTCAGATAGAGAACGCAAGCTGCCTTCTCTTCATGATGTCCTTTTACCAGCTCTGCACTCAACTGATACTTGAATTACCACCATCAACTTGTCTTAAAACCCCAAATACCCACTTCTGTTCTCACAAGACCTTATGTTTGTTAGTTCTTTCCACTAAATCTGATACTTTTAAAATTGGTCTGTTTCTAAATCCAGACATCTTTCAGCAAAAGGATACTGAGTTTTAAAATGTTTAGTAGGGCTATGTGCCCTGCACGTTAAGCCTTTCTTTAAAATATATTAAAGATTCGTTTATTTTCATGTTTGTGCATGTGTGTGTGTGAGAATGCATGTATGCGTGCATGAGTGCGTGTGTGTGTGTGTGTGTGTGTGTGTGTGTGTTTGTAGGTTTTCTCAGATGTCAGAAGAGATGGTATCAGATTCTCTATAGTTAGACTTGGGTGTTGAGAACCCACCTCTGGTCCTCTGGTCCTTGGAAGAACAGCACTTGTGTTAAGTAGCATTGGGGATGATAAACCAACACCATGCCACCTGGACAAAAAGAGATGATGTGAGGACTTTTGAAAATAGGAAAATAACTTAAAAGAATCTTGGCCAGAAAAACTCTCAAAATTATGAGATGTATCTATTATTCCTAATAGTATAGTTGAATTTCATGTATTTTCTATGTCATCCTAACAGATCTATTAAAGTCTAACATGTTGAGTAAGTAGACTCATGACATCAGCCTGAGTGCACTGCCAGCTTCAGCATGGGTCTCCCCAGCTTTCTCTCAGCCAGTCTCAGCTCATGAACTGCAGCTTCTAGAACATTCAGTAAACCTCTTAGCTTTGAAACTTTCTCTTGCACCTCATTGCCTGATAAATTACTACTCATTCATCGATGCTCAATTCAAAATGAGCTCATTCTTTATTCCACCAGGCAGGGTTACTGACTCGAACTGGTGCTTGTACTAATATGTTGTTGCTCTCTGTCCCACCATGCCATTATGCTTTAATGTCCTGTGGACAGTTTGACTAGGTAAAGATTGTTACAGCCTAGGACTCCTAACAACATACACTGTGTATGTTAAGACTTTGATGCAGCCTTGGAATTTTTTCTTTATCCCTGCATATACTTTCTACCCTCCTGTACCACACTGTAAGCCAAATGTCAGAGATATGCTGACCCATTGCATCTCCACCTGTAGACATCTAGCTGTTTTGGAACCTCTCATGTTGTTAGTAATTTGGTGAGGCACACTCCAGCCCCGCCT
The DNA here is from genome assembly GCF_900095145.1 of Mus pahari. Taxonomy (NCBI): domain Eukaryota; kingdom Metazoa; phylum Chordata; class Mammalia; order Rodentia; family Muridae; genus Mus; species Mus pahari. The sequence goes on along the minus strand of NC_034611.1, from coordinate 2,290,244 downwards.
TAGGTACCTGAATGGGAAGTATGTTTCTTGGTTTCCTGGCCACAGAAAAGACATTTCTCTCAGAAATCGGGCTTTCTTTCCATCCTACCTTCTGTCCTCATGAAGGAAGTTTATAGCCTGCACACACACAGAGCCAGATCTGGTGGCCAGCTTGTGGCTTTAGTCGTCTCCTTTCAAATGCAACCTGACACTCATTGAGTTAAAGGTTCCATCTCCCAACATTTTAAGTGTTTACCACTGTGGTTGGGGTGAAATTTGTATCAACTGCTGGGACAGAAACATGGAATGGACCATGGCTTCCTCTGCCAGGAGTACCTTACAAACAGAGGAAAAATCATAGTCACATTTTATTTTCAAAAAGATATCTATATTCTTAAATGTATGTGGAATGAATGAATGAATGAATGAATGAGGACATGAGCTTCTGCCAAGACCGAGAATATGTCACTTTCAGTGTTAGAATGAATCCTGCTTCTGTGCAGAATGGGGGCCTCACATTGAAACTGAATGTTTTGAAAAGTCTCCCCTGGCTCCAGTGTATTCAGATCCTAAGAAATATGAAACAAGAGACACTAGTATTGCCTATCCATGGCATGACTTGAAATGTGGCAATGGTCTAGACATGGTCCAGACAGCTGTCTGACCAATCCTTCGTGTGCTACCGCTAACTATGACCTGCACCTTCTCTGATCTGCATAGAGCATGGTGCGAACTGCTTAGCTAGCGAGTGTGTATCCAGGTGGAATGCCAATCACCTTCTACAAGCACACTCTCCATTTCAAAAGTTCTGTTGGATGGCGCTTACAAAGGAACTGCAGCTGGGTAAATTTAGGGTGTTGAAAACATTCCAAACCAAGAATATTCATTGGCACTGGGCCTAGGGCATTTTTATTTGTTGCTAAATTCAATAAATTTTTTCACTCATTTTATATCCCTTGCTGTCTGCACCCTTTTTTCTTCCGAGGCAGGCAACTAACCATTTGTATTTATTCTGTCTTGAACACTACAACTAAATTATGACACATTGTATATGAACAATCAAAACATCTATAAATCTTACTTACTATACAGATTTATACACACTTTAAATGTATCAATCTCATCTAATACATTCCTGATAATGGCACGCCATAGAAATAATTCTTAAAGGTAATTGCTCCATAAGTCCTTTCCCTCTAGTTAAGATGTTCCTGGTTTTGAAATATAAATGTAGCAAATTTGGAGACCATAAACCTTACTTTCCTGTACACTCTAATATTTTTGCAAGTTTTATGTTCTTTCTCTAGGGGTCTATCTTATACATTCTCGGCGACAATGTTAACTTTGAAAACTACTAATAAAGAAATGAAAACATTTCTGAAATTGAAAAATCAGTTTAAGACTCTGTGGCTATGGATGATGTTTTAAGTCTAAGAGAGATTGAGTCCACTAAGCACAAAGGGGGACACTGGTCCTTGAACCAGAGAGCAGGTGCATGGACATAGCTGTCTTCCTCGTTCTCCTGTGTACACAGGTCGGTTTGCACAGTTCCTTCAGGGAATAACCAAGTCTTACGCATTTGCTGTGGTACTCACATCACCCACAACAGGATGAGCACATAGTGGGTGCCTTTTATTCACTCTCTCATGTGATCATGTATGTAGACCAGGGACACGATACAAAACACACATACAAACCTGTCACCACTATGCCCATTTGGGGGCAATGTGGGAGACGTAGAAAAGAAATGCACAGGTAAGAAAATGAACCACTAATATATTTAAAGCTGTAAGTGCTTTAAAGAGCCAGCCAAGAAATAAATGAGAAATGGAGTCAGAGAAGTGTCCAGAGGGAGCTAACAGTGAGTGTCAACTGGGAAGAGTGACCCAGCATGTGAGCTGTTGGTGGGAGAACATGTGAGACAGAGAAAACAATTACCTGTCCAAAAGTAAGAATGAATCCAGAGCTGCTAAGCCACCAGTGGGTAGATGGCTAACATGCAAAAGCCAGGTGCACAATGACAGGATAATCCTGACAAAGCAGCAGAGGCCACCTGCAGCTTGAGTTCCCACCAGCCAATAGAGCTGCTTGATTGAGACCCATAGTAAGTTAATTTAGCTCCATCATTCTCATCCCTTCTGGGCTACTACCAGCAGCACCCAGCTATGAGCCCCCCCTGCACAGGTGTGAAGAGACTTGGAAGAGAGGCAGAAGGCTCTGCATTTGCTGTGGTACTCACATCACCTACAACAGGATGAGCACATAGTGGGTACTCTTCAGGCTATTGCAGCCTTATCTTTTAGCCTTTTATATTAAATATGTATCCTGGGATCTTTTACCTACAGAATTCTGTGACATTTATCCTTGCATCTTAGTAAAGAAACTAAACAAGCCCTTGGCAAAACCCAACTGAACTGAGCAGGAATGGAAGCTGCCCTGATGATATTAATCTACCAAAGGGGTTTGTCTCTCATAAGAATAGTTATTATTATTTGTGTGGAATAGTTCTTAGGAGGGAGCATGGTAAGGATTGTGAAGTCACATAGTCACACGGCAACTACAATCAGGAAGGAGAGAGGGAGAGAGACACAGAGAGAGAGAGAGAGAGAGAGAGAGAGAGAGCGCTCGGCCTTGTCTCCTTTTTATTCCCTTCTGTGTGGTGCTGCTCACACTCATGGTGGGTCCTCTCACCTCGATGTGCTCTAGAACAGTCGTCACAGACACACCTAGTAACGTCTCCTGGGTAATTGCCAATGAATCAGATTGCCAGTCAAGAGCAACATTCACAGGGAAGGAAGGCAGTGAGCAAGGAACTGCCAACAGCCCACCCTCTCAACTGGCTCTTAACCCTAAGGTTGGTCTTTCCAGCTTAGCCAGTTCCTCATTAGCATAAATTATTAGGTGAGGTCAAACAGGACCATCATCAACAACTGAGACACCCCTCTGTTGCTGTGTAATAAAGTGCAAGGATCCAGAAACTACCTCTCAAGACTCAGAAACAAAGGCTGCTATCTTTATTGCAAAGACCTCACATCAGATTTGTACACCACGGCTTATTCTGTGTGGTAGTCATGAGTCCAATACAGGATTCCCCAGTTACAGAGCAACTATGCCTACTGCTTGAATTTCTTGGCATAGCAGAACGTGGAATTTAGGCATCTTATAAAGGAATTACAGATTTGTGTTTCTCTTTCTCTCTCTCTCTCTCTCTCTCTCTCTCTCTCTC
>NC_034611.1:2249317-2285884 GCF_900095145.1 Mus pahari | reverse complement strand
CTAATTGAGAAAATACCTTACAGCTGGATCTCATGGGGGCATTTCCTCAACTAAAGCTCCTTTCTCTGTGATAACTCCAGCTGTGTCAAGTTGACACAAAATTAGCCAGTACAGTTACAGAGAGGAATGTCATGAAAAGCTTTATTCTCCCAAATGCTCAGAAACAGCAGCCAGGCATACTATTTAGCACCTCAACTGGGCACATCAGGGAACATAGAAAGATCTGTCAGAGGCAAAGTGAGAGGGCAGATAAAGGAAGACCTTATACTGTAATTTCTGTGGAAATAATGTTCAAGGAAGAGTCAGCAGGTTTGGGACTGGAGGTTGTTGACCTTCAATAGACTCTGTATCTGCTGTCCAGTTACCTAGTAGTAGGCCCTGGGATGAGTAAGATGAGAAACTTGTGATGGATGACATTCAAAGAGCTCTGTAATAGAGGTGGTGGAAGCCTTGAGGTCCGGGTTGGTTGGTTTGCACATGCAAGGAAGTGTCAATACTAATGACCTTTGCCCTCTGGGTATTTGTAAGCCTCTCTTTCAGTAAGACTCCAGATGTCAAAGCATCAAAAACAGATTCTATAAAACGTGATTGTTGCATGGGACCAGGAAGGGATCTTTATTGTGACCTTTGAGATATGATTATTTTTAACCCTCTTAATTTAATATAAGCATAGCCTATGTAATTATATAAAGCTGGAGAACTAACCTGTCTGGATAGTTGTTTCATTATTACTCTTTTTATTAACAAGTATTAGTTGTATATAGCAATGAGTTCTACAGAGCATTTTTCTTTTGGGGGGGTGGGGAGATGAAAAGACTTATTTTACCATATCATTTGCCCTATCACCCAAGGATCTCAGGGCAGGAACTCAAGGTGTGGACCTGAAAGGAGAACCTGATACAGCATTCATGGTGGAGTGCTGCTTACTGCCTTGCTTTTCACAGACTGCTCATCCTGCTTTCTTATAGCACTCGAAGACACCAGCCCAAGGATGGCAGGACCCACAGGGATCTGAACCCTCATACATTAAATATCAAGAAAATGCACCACAGGCTCGACCACAGTGCAATCTATTGGGGGCATTTTCTCAGCTGAGATTTCCTCTTCCAATATGACTCTAGCTTGTGTCCAGTTTACAAAATTCAGGCGGCACAACCAACCTGTTGTCAATTTTGATACACAGATACATCACAGTTTAACCACAACACTTCAAATTAGACTTCTAATTAAAATTAATCAAAAGCTATAAAGACACTTCATTCTAGTCAAGGGAGCATTTGATTACATGCACATTACTATGCTAAGCATATATGCACAAAATTCTGGTGCACTCATGTCAGAAAAAAACATTACTGAAATAAAAGACACAAAATAAAATATAGTAGGTGTTTTCAATGCCTCACTTTCTTCAACATAAAAGCAATATGAACAGAAAATACAGAGAAACATTAGAGTTAAATGACATCAAACATCAAAAGGCCTTAACAGATTTATACAGAATATTTAACCCAGAGACAAAAGAATACACATTCCAGCACATGAAAGTTTCTCTAAGATAAACCACATCCTAGGAAAAGAAATAAATCTTTCAAATTCAGAAAAATTAAAATAATTGCATGTATTATATATGTCAATGTTGACAAACTTGAAGTAAGTATACAAACACATGGTGATTAAACAACTCAGTCCACATGAGGAATTAGTCAAGGAAGAAATTATGAAAGATATTAAAATTTTTTCTTGGAATTAAATGAAAATACAATACTACAAAACCAGGGAAATACATTACAATTAGTCTTATAAGGGAAATTTGTCACCTTGTCTACATTTAAAAATGAGAAAGATCACAAATAAATAACTAAATTATTCAATTCAGAAATTAGAAAAAATAAGAACAAAAAAAGGTCAAATCGAGTGGACCACAATAATTAAAAAAAAAAATAGAGCAGGAATTAATGCAATAGAAACAACAATACAATGAATAAATGATACTTTGAATTGCTTTTATTTTTTATTAGATATTTTCTTTATTTACATTTCAAATGCTATCCCGAAAGTTCCTTATACCCTCCCCCCACCCTGCTCTGCTACCCACCCACTCCCATTTCTTAGCCCTGGCATTCCCCTGTGCTGGGGCATATAAAATTTGCAAGACCTAGGGGCCTCTCTTCCCAATGATGGCCAAATAGGACATCTTCTGCTACATATGCAGCTAGAGAAATGAGCTCTGGGGGTACTGATTAGTTCATATTGTTATTCCAACTATCGGGTTGCAGACCCCTTCAGTTACTTGGGTACTTTTCTCTAGCTCCTCCATTGTGGGCCCTGTGTTCCATTCAATAGCTGACTGTGAGCATCCACTTCTGTGTTTGCCAGGCACTGGCATAGCCTCACGCAAGACAGCTATATCAGGGTCCTTTCAGCAAAATCTTGCTGGCATGTGCAATAGTGTCTGGGTTTGATGGCTGATTATTGTATGGATCCCCTGGTGGGGTAGTCTCTGGATGGTCCATCATTTCATCTTAGCTCCAAACTTTGTATCTGTAACTTCTTCCATGGGTATTTAGTTCCCTATTCGGAGGAAGAATGGAGTATCCACATGTTGGTCTTCCTTTGTCTTGATTTTCTTCTGTTTTGCAAATTTTATCTTGGGTATTCTAAGTTTCTGGGCTAATATTCACTTATCAGTGAGTGAATAGCAATTGACTTCTTTTTTATTGGGTTACCTCACTAAGGATGATATCCTCCAGATACATCCATTTGCCCAAGAATTTCATAAATTGATTGTTTTTATGGCTGAGTAGTATTCCATTGTGTAAATGTACACAGCTACTGGAACAGGCAGGAATAACACAGCTTCTGGGACAGACCCCATTTTGGTCTCCAGCCATCCAGGCACCTTTCCTGCCAGAGGAGAGGTGGCCACCTGGGAGGGCTCTGACTAACTGAGCAGGTGAGGGAGCCATCTTGTGTTCTGGGTCCTTCAGAGACCAGTCTGTGCAGGTGAGCACACATACTGCAGAGGCGACACATCTTCTGGGACAGGCCCCATTTCGGGCCTACATCTTCAACCAGGAGGCAGGTCTGAATGCCAGAACTCTGTGCACCTTCCCTGCTAGAGGAGAGCTTCCCTGCAGAGAGTACTCTGACCACTGAGACTCAGGAGAGAGCTGGACTCCCANGACTGCTGACAGAGGCTAACAGAATCACAGGAGGAACAAGCTCCAACCAGAGACAACTATAACAACTAACTCTAGAGATTACCAGATGGTGAAAGGCAAATGCAGGAATCTTACTAACAGAAACCAAGACGGATCACCATCATCAGAACCCAGCACTCGGACCTCAGCCAGTAATGGATACCCCAACACACCTGAAAAGCAAGATTCAGATTTAAAATCATATCTCATGATGCTGGTAGAGGACTTTAGGAAGAGCATTAATAACTCACTTAAAGAAATACAGAACACTGCTAAACAGGTAGAAGTCCTTGAAGAGGAAACACAAAAATCCCTTAAAGAATTAGAGGAAAACACAACGAAAAAGGTGATGGAATTGAACAAAACCATCCAAGACCTAAAAATGAAAGGAGAAACAATAAAGAAAACCCAAAGTGAGACAACTCTGGAGATAGAAACCCTAGGAAAGAAATCAGGAACCATAGATGTGAACATCAGCAACAGAATACAAGAGATGGAAGAGAGAATCTCAGGTGCAGAAGATTCCAAGAGAACATAGGCACAACACTCAAAGAAAATGCAGAATGCAAAAAGATCCTAACTCAAAACCTCCAGGAAATCCAGGACACAATGAGAAGACCAAACCTACGGAAAATAGGAGTAGATGTGAATGAAGATTTTCAACTTAAAGGGCCAGTAAATATCTTCAACAAAATTATAGAAGAAAACTTCCCGAACCTAAAGAACGAGATGCCCATAAACATACAAGAAGCCTACAGAACTCCAAATAGACTGGACCAGAAAAGAAATTCCTCCCGACACATAATAATCAGAACAACAAATGCACTACATAAAGACAGAATATTAAAAGCAGCAAGGGAAAAAGGTCAAGTAACATATAAAGGCAGGCCTTTTAGAATTGCACCAGACTTCTCACCAGAGGCTTTTAATTTTTTTATTAGATATTTTCTTTATATATATTTCAAATGTTATCCCCTTTCATAGTTTCTGCTCTGAAAATCCCCTATCCCCTCCCTACCTCCCCCTGCTTACCAACCCACCCACTCCCATTCTGGCATTCCCCTATACTGGGGCATAGAGCCTTCACAGGACCAAGGGCCTCTCCCCCATTGATGACTGACTAGGCCATCCTCTGCTACATATATAGCTAGAGCCACAAGTTCCACCACGTGTTTTCTTTGATTGATGGTATAGTTCCAAGGAGCTTGGGGGTACTGGTTAGTTCATATTGATGTTCCTTCTATGGGGCTTCAGACTCCTTCAGCTCCCTGGGTATTTCTCTGGTTTCTTCATTGGGGACCTTGTGCTCTGTCCAGTGGATGCTCACAGTCATCCACTGGACATCTGCCTAGTGACTAGATTTGGTGGTTGTTTATGGGGTGGATCCCCAAGTGGGGCAGTCTCTGGATGGTCATTCCTTCAGGCTCTGCTCAGAACTTTGTCTCTGTAACATCTTCCATGGGTATTTTGTTCCCCATTCTAAGAAAGAACGAAATATCCACACTTTAGTCTTCCTTCTTCTTGAGTTTCATGTGTCTTTCAAATTGTATCTTGGGCATTCTAAGTTTCTGGGCTAATATCCACTTATCAGTGAGTGTATATCATGTGTGTTTTTTTTGTGATTGGGTTACCTCACTAAGGATGATATCCTCCAGATGCATTCATTTGCCTAAGAATTTCATGAATTCATTGTTTTTAATAGCTGAGTAGTACTCCATTGTGTAAATGTACCACATTTTCTGTATCCATTCCTCTGTTGAGGGACATCTGGGTTCTTTCCAGCTTCTGGCTATTATAAATAAGGCTGCTATGTGGAGCATATTATAAATATGCTTTCCAGCTTCTGGCTATTATAGATAAGGCTGCTATGCTAGTGGAGCATGTGTCCTTATTACAAGTTGGAACATCTTCTGGTTATATACCCAGGAGAGGTATTGCTGGATCTTCCAGTAGAACTATGTCAAATTTTCTGAGGAACCTCCAAACTGATTTCCAGAGTGGTTGTACCATCTTTCAATCCCACCTACAATGGAGGAGTGTTCCTCTTTCTCCACATCCTTGCCAGCATCTGCTGTCACCTGAATTTTTGATCTTAGCCATTCTGACTGGTGTGAGGTAGAATCTCAGGGTTGTTTTGATTTGCATTTCCCTGATGACTACGGATGTTGAACATTTTTTCAGGGGCTTCTCAGCCATTCAGTATTCCTCAGTTGTGAATTCTTTGTTTAGCTCTGTACCCCGTTTTTAATACGGTTATTTGATTTTCTGGAGACCAACTTCTTAAGTCCTTTGTATATATTGGATATTAGTCCCCTATTGGATTTAGGATTGGTAAACATCCTTACCCAATCTGTTGGTGGCCTTTTTGTCTTATTGACAGTTTCTTTTGTACAGAGGCATTTTCATTCACCTTTTGTTTGGCATATCTGGCACCCTTCCCTATAACCTTTGTCCCATTCCTGGTAATCCTCTTCCTTCTCCTAGAGAATGTTTACTCTTTTCATGTTGTTTATATGTATTGTTTAGCCATATAAAATCTAAGAAAACACTCTGTCTTTCTGAATCTGGCTTACTGTCTTGCAAATGACATTGCTTTATTCTTTGTGTCTGAATAAGACTCCATTGTGTACACGTACTTCCTATTTGCTCTCCACTCACTTGCTAACAGACACCTAGGCTTGAGTGTTCTGTGCACGCTTAGAATAGGCATCCTTGTGCACATATCTCTGTGATACACTGACTTAAATTCCTTTGGTCAGATTCCCATGAGTGGTAGAGCTGGATCATATAGTACTTCTATTTTTAGTTTTGCTGGTGGAAATGTAAATGAGTTCAGCCACTATGGAAATCAGTATGGAGATTCCTCAAAACAAACAAACAAACAAACAAAACAAAAACAAAAACAAAATCTAAGAATAAATTTCTTAAAGGAGAAATACCTAGAATTTCCCAAGGGGCTCAAAAAAACTCCATGTGCCCTGGCTTCCCCTTCCATGATTGTGTTTCTAGTTTATCAAGGATGTCCAGGGAAGCCACAATGAGAGTTATTATCTTCCCTAGACAAATGTGCCAGTATCATTTAGGAACCAGATTATAAATATCAGTATCTATTACCATCGCAACCCAGAGAATTCCTGAGACAGGACCCAGCATTGTATACTTTAGCCATCCTGAGCACATTGTACTTTGAAGACCATTGTTATCTAGCCTTCTCTCAAATTACATAATGTATATAAATCACATGCTCAGTTGAAGTTGAAGTTTGGAGCACAAAATAAATTTTAAATTAAAAATAAGTAATCCATTTTCTTTTTTTAGTTGTTTTTGGTTTTTGTTTTTGTTTTTTGTTCTTTGTTTTGGCTAAGTATGGCCTGTGTAACACTTGGGCTGTATGTTCCCAAAACAAATCCATTTCTGTCTGAAACCTGACCTGACTTCATTTACAAAATAAGGCAACAATGCTAGCCTGGGGAATCTTGAGAAAATAAAGATCCTGGTTTAACAGGTGTGTACTAGCCCAGGAGCCTGCCTTGTAGCAAGTGCAAGGAGTCTTGGTAATTAATTGTTGCTCTTAAACCTCACTCTTAGTAGAAAAACTCCATTCAATATCCTGTGACTATTGTCAATGTCTTATAATGGAGGGAGATCGAACAGAATCAAGCCACTTTAAATTCTTTAACACAGAGCATCGAGTCTCCTAATATCAATACTTGATCTATCTACCTTCCTGTTTTGCCAAAGGACTTAACTTGTGTTCTGGATCAGCAATTTTGAGGGTTTTGTATAAGTAAAGTCTTTGCACATGCAAAATCCAAAATTATAATGAGAGGCTGTTCCTATGAGAATATTGAGTGTGTTTCCAGAAGCCGAGGAGAGAAGGCAGTTGTCAAGGTGAGGTAGTGTAGTATTCTCCTGCTTGATGGAGGCTCAGGTCTAGATGAGGCACTGCTTATCTTTAAAAGATACTGAGTTAGAGATTGAGGTATATCTTCCAATGAGGAACACTACAGCAGTTCTATCTTCAAAGCTGCTATTTTCATGTCAACAGTGTTGTTAAGCTCCCCTGATTCATTCAAGTGTAGCATTAAAATGGGGGCAGAACACAGGGTGGGCCCCACAGCTAAAATGAATTATAAAAAGACAGAAGAGCAAAGACAAATGTTACATAAGAACAAACGGGATGGATTAATAGTGCAAGAAAAGAGGTCCAACTTAAAATGAGTATAAACTTCATTGTAACTTTCACATCTTCAATATTTATTTTTCTTCAGTCAAGCCTCAGCTTCTTGCAACATGTGAAGGTTCTTTTTTTTTAAAAAAAGAAAAACAATTGTTATAAGCTAGGAATTCACGAACCAGAAACATGTGCTCTTCTACTGAGGTACACTTCCGATTCTGTTTCCTTAGGTCATTAGTGCATACCATTGCCCTATCAGATGAGCTTCCACACAGGCTGTAACCCATGCCATCCAGAAGGGCCCTTCTCTACACTAGAGGAGGAACTGATCTTCAAAGGTGGAGAATATTTACTTTAGATGATTACGTTTTATTCCAAAGGTCTTTGTTTTTGTTTTTTTTTATTTTCCCCTTTCCTAATTACCCCACCAAAAATCCCATACCCTCTACCCCCTGCCCCTGCTCCCAAACACACTACTCCCACTTCCTGGCCCAGGCATTCCCCCATACTGGGACATAGAGCTTCCACAGGACCAAGGGCCTCTCCTCCCACTGAAGACCTACTAGGCCCTCAGCTACATATATAGCTATAGCCACAAGTTCCACCATGTGTTTTCTTTAATGGGTGGTATAGTTCCAAGGAGCTCGGGGGTACTAGTTAGTTCATATTGATGTTCCTCCTATGGGGCTTCAGACCCCTTCAGCTCCCTGGGTAGTTTCTCTAGCTCCTCCATTGGGGACCCTGTACTCCTTCTAATGAATGACTGTGAGCATCCACTTCTGTATTTCCCTGGCACTGGCAGAGCCTCTCAGTGAACAGATATATCAGGCTCCTGTCAGCAGTCTCTTGTTGACATCTGCCTAGTATCTGGGTTTGGTGGTTGTTTATGGGATGGATCCACAGGTGGGACAGTTTCTGTCTGGTCATTCCTTCAGGCTCTGCTCCGAACTTTGTCTCTATAACTCCTTCCATGGGCATTTTGTTCCCCATTATGAGAAGGATCAAAGTGTCCACACTTTAGTCTTCTTTCTTCTTGAGTTTCATTTGTTTTGCAAATTGTATCTCAGATATTATGAGCTTCCGGGCTAATATCCAATTATCAGTGAGTGCATATCTAGTGACTTCTTTTGTGATTGGGTTACCTCACTAAGGATGATATCCTCCGAATACATCCATTTGTCTAAGAATTTCATGAATTCATTGTTTTTAATAGTTGACTAGTACTCCATTGTATAAATGTACCACATTTTCTGTATCCATTCCTCTGTTGAGGGACATCTAGGTTCTTTCNAGCTTCTTGCTATTATAAATAAGGCTGCTATGAACATAGTGGAGCATGTGTCCTTATTACAAGTTGGAGCATTTTCTGAGTATATGCTGGTATTGCTGAATCTTCCAGTAGAAGTATGTCCAATTTTCTGAGGAACCACCAGACTCATTTCCAGAGTGGTTGTACCAGCTTGCAATCCCACCAAAAATGGAGGAGTGTTCCTCTTTCTCCACATTCTTGCCAGCATCTGCTGTCACCTGAATTTTTTATCTTAGCCACACTGACTGGTGTGACATGGAATCTCGGGGTTGTTTTGGTTTGCATTTCCCTGATGATTAAAGATATTGAACATTTTTAGGTGCTTCTCAGCCATTCAGTATTCCTCAGTTAAGAATTCTTTGTTTAGCTCTATACTCCATTTTTAATAGCGTTGTTTGGATGTCTGGAGTCCAACTTCATAGAGTTTTTATATATATTGGATATTAGCCACCTATCATATTTAGGATTGGTAAAGATCTTTTCCCAATATGTTGGTTGCCATTTTGTCTTACTGACAGTGTCCTTTGCCTTACAGAAGCTTTGCAATTTTATGAGGTCCCATTTGTCAATTCTTGATCTTACAACACAAGCCATTGCTCTTTTGTTCAGGAATTTTTCCTCTGTGCCCATATCTTCAAGGCTCTTCCCCACTTTTTCCTCTATAAGTTTCAGTGTCTTTGATTTTATGTGGAGTTCCTTGATCCACTTAGACTTGATCTAAGTACAAGGAGATAAGAATGGATCAATTTGCATTCTTCTGCATGCTAACTGCCAGTTGAGCCAGCACCATTTTTTGAAAATGTTTCTTCTGTCCACTGGATGGTTTTAACACCTTTGTCAAAGATTAAGTGACCATAGGTGTGTGGGTNCATTTCTGGGTCTTCAGTTCTATTCCATTGATCTACCTGTCTGTCACTGTACCAGTTCCATGCAGTTTTGATCACAATTGCTCTGAAGGACAGCTTGTAGTCAGGTATGTTAATTCCACCAGAGGTTTTGAATGTTGAGAATACTTTTTGCTATCCTACGTTTGTTATTCCAGATGAATTTGCCAATTTCCCTTTCTAACTCTGTGAAGAATTGAGTTGGAATTTTGATAGGGATTGAATTGAGTCTGCAGATTGCTTTATGCAAGATGGCCATTTTTACGATATTAGTCCTGTCAATCCATGAGCATGGGAGATCTTTCCATCTTCTGAGATCTTCTTCAACTTCTTTATTCAGAGACTTGAAGTTCTTTTTTTTTTTCTTTGTTTTTATATTATTTAATAGATTCATGAAAACAGTAGCCATGGAAACCAGACATGAGTCCATAAAACACCAAGATATCAGAAGGGAGGTCTTGAGCTGAGAATTTGAGTCTTAAATTTAAATATTGACATAGATGTTAGTTTAGCCCTTGCATTCCTAAAATTAAATAATTAAATTTATTTTTGATTACACAGATAAGGTTAATGATTTTGGAAAAATTCTATGCTATGATGGTTTCCCATTTTTCACTCTGTCTTTGTATCTAACACTGATTCTCTTTCCTTCTCTCTCCCTCCTTTGTTTTTTTTTTTCTCTCTCTCTCTTGCCTCTTTTTCTCCTCCCTCCCTTCCTTTCTCTCACCCCTTCTCCCACCTTTAATACATTTTATTTATACCCCTTCTTTATACTGTTAATCATTTTCTATGGGAAGAAATAAATTCCAGTGTCACTTTTGGACAAATAAAACTTATGTATATTATTATATCATCTGCAAATCGTGATATTTTGACTTCTTCCTTTCCAATTTCTATTCCTTTGATCTCCTTTTGTTGTCTAACTGCTCTGGCTAGGACTTCAAGTCCTGTATTGAATAGGTAGGGAGAAAGTGGGCAGCCTTGTCTAGTGCCTGATTTTAATGGGATTGCTTCATTTCTCTCCATTTAGTACTGGCTTGCTTTATTTTTCCTTTATTATGTTTAGGTATGGGCCTTAAATTCCTGATCTTTCCAAGACTTTTATCATGAAATGGGCTTGGATTTTGTCAAATGTTTCTCAGCATCTAATGAGATGATCATGTGGTTTTTGTTTGTTTATAGAGTGGATATCATTGATGTATTTCCTTATATTGAACCATCCTACATCCCTGGAATGAAGCCCACTTGATCATGATGGATGATCATTTTTATGTGTTCTTGGATTCATTTTTTGAGAATTACATTCAAAATTTTTGCATCGATATTCATAAGGGAAATTGGTCTGAAGTTCTCTTTCTTTGTTGGGTTGTTGTGAGGTTTAGGTATCAGAGTAAGAGTGGCTTCATAGAATGAATTGGATAGAGTACCTTCTGCTTCTGTTTTTCAGAATAGTTTGAGGAATATTGGAATGAGATCCATTTTGAATGTCTGATAGAACTCTGTACTGAACCCATCAGGTACTGGGCTTTTTTTGGTAGGGATACTATTAATGACTGTTTCTATTTCTTTAGGTGATGTAGGACTGTTTAGAACGTTAATCTGATCCTGATTTAACTTTGGTACCTGGTATCTGTCTAGGAAGTTGTCCATTTCATCCAGGTTTTCTAGTTTTGTCGCATATAGCCTTTTGCAGTAGGATCTGATGATGTTTTGGATTTCCTCAGGTTCTGTTTCCTCTGGTTTGGTTGATTCTTTGTATACTTCTTTTTGTTCCTCTTTGGTTGATTTCAGTTCTGAGTTTGATTATTTTCTGCTCTCTACTCCTCTTGGGTGAATATACTTCTTTTTGTTCTAGAGCTTTCAGGTGTGCTGTCAAGCTGCTAATGTATGCTCTCTCCACATTCTTTTTGGAGGCACTCAGAGCTATGAGTTGTGCTCTCATGGCTGCTTTCACTGTGTTCCAGAAGTTTTGATATTTTGTTGCTTTCTTTTCATTAAACTCTAGAAAATATTTAATTTCTTTATTTCTTCCTTGACCAAGGTATCATTGAGTAGAGTGTTATTCAGTTTCCACGTGTATGTGGACTTTCTATTATTTGTGTTGTTCTTGAAGACCAGCCTTAGTCCATGGTGATCTGATAGGATGCAAGGGATTATTTCAATATTTTTTAATCTGTTGAGGCATGTTTTGTGACTGATTATATTGTCAATTCTGGAGAATGTACCATGAGGTGCCGAGATAGAGGTATATCCTTTTGTTTTAGGATAAAATGTTCTATTGATATCAGTTAAGGAAAATCGTTGTTGCTTCCTGTTATTTTTGTTGTTAGAGTTGGAATTCTGTTTATGTGGCTATCTTCTTTAGGTTTGTTGAAAGATCAGTTTCTTTCTTTTTCTTGAGCTTAGATTCCCTCCTTGTGTTGGAGTTTTCCCTTTATTATCCATTGAAGGGCTGTATTTGTGGAAAGATATTTTGTAAATTTGGTTTTGTCATGTAATACCTTGGTTTCTCCATCTATGGTAATTGAGAGTTTTGCTGGGTATAGTAGCCTGAGCTGGCATTTGTGTTCTCTTAGGCTCTGTATGACATCTCTCCAGTATCTTCTGGCTTTCATAGTCTTTGGTGACAAGTCTGGTATAATTCTGATAGGCCTGCTTGTGGACGTTGTACATCGTGGTGCGCACTAGGCTCCGCACCACGATGTACAACGTCCACAAGCAGGATTATATCCTTAGGTTTGGTCTTCTCATTATGTCCTGGACTTCCTGGATGTTTTGGGTTAGGATCTTTTTGCATTTTGCATTTTATTTAATTGTTGTGTCAATGTTTTCTATGGTATCTTTAGCACCTGAGATTCTCTCTTCTATCTCTTATATTCTGTTGATGATGCTTGCATCAGTGTCTACTGACTTCTTTCCTAGGTTTTCTACTTCCAGAGTGGTTTTCTTTATTGTTTCTACTTTAATTTTTAGATCCTGGATGGTTTTGTTGAAGTCTTTCACCTGTTTGGATGTGTTCTCCTGAATTTCTTTAAGGGAGTTATTTATTTCCTTCCTATAGTCCTCCATCATCATCATGAAAAGTGACTTTAGATCCATAGCTTGCTTTTCTGGTGATGGTGTATCGAGGACTTGCTATGGTGGGATAATTTGTTTCTGATGATGCCAAGTAACCTTGGTTTTTGTTGCTTCTCTTCTTGCCTCCTGCCATCTGATTATCTCAAGTTCTCCCTGCCCTCAATATATCTGATTGGAGTCTGTCCTTCCTGTAATCCCAGTTAAGTCAGAACTGCTCAGAATCCAGCTTTCTTTGTGATCCTGTGATTCTGGAATCCTGTGAACCTGAGATTCTGGACATGTCAGAGTCCTTAGCAGTGAACTTTCCTCTGAGACCCTGTTGCAACAAAGCTGCTAGGATCCTGGGATCCTAAGATCCTGGGTGTTTTAGGGTGCCTGGAAGTGGTACCTCCTCTGGGGACTGTGGGGCTGTCTGCTGAGTTCGAAACCAATGTGGACTAGCGCTGTCCAGAAGGAACCTGAGCCACTGATTGGGCGGAGTTCCTTTGTCTGTGCTCCAGATGGCCCCATGCACCCCAGGTTCAGTTGGAACAGATGTTGTGTTCCACTCACCAGTGATACTAGGGTCTTGGGCATGGAGGGTGTCCGTGGAATGGAGAGTCCTCTGGGGACCATGGGGCTGTCCACTGAGTTTTGGCCCAAGGTGGCTCAGCACTGGAGCCAACCAGAAGTGCCATGGACTGGGCTCAGTCAGCCCCCCCTCAATCCATGGGAATCAGAGTCTAGGGCAGATGGGCATAGAGTCAGCGGGAATAGGGTGACAAACAGACGCAGACAAGATAGTGTGTTGAATCTGAATGTCACAAAGCAAACACCAGTCTTATATAATATAGAAAACAAAGGGGTAGGATGTCACAGGACGCAAAGTACATTGAAGTATCTGACACAAAACAAAGGAATGATTTCAAAGGAACTTATAAGAACCAGGCAATGTTTACAGTAAAGATAAAACAGCCCTGCCTAGAGTCAGCTAATGACAGGTGAGGATTTCACACCCTAGTCACGATTTGTGCTACTCCTTTGAGCCTTGTGAAAGCTAGCACCCGGGACTTCTGCTCTAGCAGACCTTATGAATAATGCAATACCACAACCCCCCTATTTCCTAGGCCTTGATCAATTCTTGCATATGAGTGTAGCTTGGCTCTTCTTTTAAGTATCTGTAGGGAATATCCATTTGTCAGAATTCACCAACTTGCTTCTAATATGCAATGTAGTTTGCAATACCTGGCTGTAATGAAGATTCTAAGTATACTTTGCTAAGCTTGCCCTGAGATTTCTAACTCTTATCCAGTAAAATACTGTAGGAAAGCATACAAGACCCTCCACGATATTGCAGGGACAAATCTGGGACATTCCTAGCTATGAAAATGCCAAGGTTCCAGGTGGCTGAGTTTCCTTGAAACTCTTTGCCTCAGGACTGCTTCCAGGTTTCCAAACCTGTAATGCATGTCACTACTGGAATGGATGCAACAGAGAAGGAACCCAAGCGACTGATTGGGCTGGGTTCCTCTGTCTGTGCTCCCCTGGCCCCAGGCACCCTTGGTTCAGTTGTACAGATGTTGTGTTCCAATCACCAGTGATCCTAAGATCCTGGGCATGCTAGGGCACCTGTGGGGTGGAAAGTCCTCTGGAGACCATGGTCTGCCTAGTTAGGGCCAAAGGTCTATTCCCAAGTTTTGTGAGCAACTCATTCTTTAAGAATAGTCTACAGAAGAGATATTGGGTAGAAATATAATAAATTTCCAGGCCTACTCAATTCATTGGTTTGGTTTAGAAATTAGAAACTAAAAAAATATAAAGTTTTGTTTAGAATGGTTTATGCTTTCTTAACCTTTCTCTGTCTTAATAATTACAATTATACATTTGTATTTAAAAATTTAAGAATCATATATATTAAAGAAAGAATCATATGTTTGTCATGCATGACATAATGTTTTGATATATATCCAACAATGGCTCATTCCTGAATTATGTTTATTATCTCACATAATTATCATTTTTATAATAATGTCTAAATATTTAACTATTTACGAAGTAAAATATTGTGACTATTGTCAGTCTGTTGTACAATAGTACCTTAGAAATCCATAAGAATTGTCATAGTGCAGCTGTTACATTGCAGTTTGAACTCAAGTCTTCTGAGTCCAAAGCCCAAAGCCTTTCCCCTTTACTGTGCCTTGCTTTAGCAGGAACACTTTCAAAATTCAATACCTCCATTCAGCAATGATACAATGGTCGAGTTCCAGGCCTCAGAACCATTTCTTTTCCCTAGAAGATGCATATAAATCTGTTTGTTTTCCTTAGAAAATATGTGTAAATACAGTTTTGACTTTGTTATTCTGAATTTGGTTTGGAAGAGCCAGCTTAGGAACAGCTTGCCTTAGACACTTTGAAACATAGTTAGGCTTCATCCATGAGAGGCTTCTTATGTGCCTGGCACTTTTGGGCACTTTGTAAACCCCAAGACACACACACACACAAACACACACACACACACACACACACACACACTGCATGTACACATACATATACACAAAATGGAGACATATTGCTTACTTTCGAGGACAATGACATCTAACAGAGACTAGGAAAGAAGAAGAAGTATTTCATTAAACCTAAATGCCTCTTGTATTTTAGAGATAGGCCTGTAGCATTTCTAATGGAAGCAAAAAGGAGGAGATGGATCCAGGAAATATGGGGAAAGTAAGATCCCAGAAGATTAGGGATCTACTGACCATGGAGGCAGCAGGGACAAACAACTAACATGGTCTGGTGAATTCCTTATGTGTGGGCTGACATGTTCTGGTGGTTGCCAGGAAGTAGCACTGTGGCAGAACAGAAGCACGATGAGATCAAGTAGGTCGATGTAACAATGACTATAATACAAGACCCCATAGAGGTTGATCAAGGCTGTATGGCTCTCCCAGATGCTGCTGTAGTTTTGTATGTTAATTTGACAAAAGACTGCTGCTATCTGGCTGCACGTTATTTCTGGGTGGGTCCTTATATCTCTGGAGGGGACTGGTATTCCAATCAGTGAATTCAGTAAAGGAGATTGCCTTCCTCAATGTACCTAAACTTGGCCTACCTTCTAAGTATCTACACCTACATGGAACAAAGGCAGAGGCAGAGAAAATTATACTTTTTTTTCTGCCTCACTACTCAAGCTGGGACACATCATCTGGTCTTCTGCGCACCGTTGGTTCCTTTGGTCCTCAGACCTTTGGGCTCAGCCTGGATCTATCCCACTAGCTTCCAGTCTCCACTTGATGATGACAGATCACAAGTTTATTAAGCTCTATATTCAAGAAGCAATCCGTCATTTTATGTGCATACACTCTTTTATTTATGGTGAGGTTATGTCCTCATAAGGGCATCATAAGTTGAAAATATTACATGCCAAAGGTGTGCTTAAATCAATGATCCTAGGGAACATGCTAACTTAGCACAGACACGTCAGAGTAAAAGTTTAGCATGGTCATTCCAAGATTCTGAAAACTGATGCTGGCATGGAGGTAACATATTTCCATATTTCTTGGGACTTGAGTCCTTCATCTATGGATCAAAATGTCAGGCACTGAAGAAGAGGTTTTATTCCAAATGTGCTGAGTTGACAGTCTAAGGCAGGATGCATTCTCCTTAAGACTTAGATTTTCTTTTTTAAGATATATTTTGATAACAGTCCCAGATTTTGGAACAGAATGATGATACTGTCAATAGACACCATTCCCCCCCCCCCCAAGTAGCTAGACGTGAGATAGAGATGCAAAAGACAAAACCCAGGGCCTTACACACACCTGGCATACTCCCTTCCACTGATCTGTTATCCAGCTCCCCATGAAATGAAATTTTATTGCCCATTTCCTTAAAGTATTTTTTGTTCTGTTTACTAATTAGTTTACATCAATGAATCTATATTTATGCAGATATAAGCAGCTTCATCATCTCGTAACCATCAGCCAGCAACATCATTTTGCAGCAGCGTAATTGAATAAACTTTCACCAACCTATACCTATGCCCTTATGCCCTGGCCAACAGTGATAAATCATGAAAACACAAAGCTTGCCTTCCTGAAGCTTATAGTCAAGAAGATCATTTAGCAAGCAGGTACAGGAAGAATGTAGCCAATTCAGAATCTTGTCAGTTGCAAGAGTTTTTATTGAATTCTACCAACCCTGTGCATCCAATTATCCTTGGGAAAGCAGGCTCACAGGGATAATTGACTCACACCCATTCTTAATGAATTCGTAGGGCAAGAATCAAACTTCAACTCCAGATCTTAAGCTATTTTCAAGATGCACTAAAGATTTGTAGCACCCCCAGAGCTTGTGTCTCTAGCTGCATATGTAGTGGAAGATGGCATACCCAGCCATCGTTGGGAAGAGAGGCCCCTCGGTCTTGCAAATTTTATATGCCCCATAGAGGGGAATGCCAGGGCCAAGAAGTGGGAGTGAGTGGGCAGGGGAGCAGGGCAGGGGGAGGGTATAGGGGACATTCAGGATAGCATTTGAAATGTAAATGAAGAAAATATCTAATAAAATAATTTAAAAAAAAGAAAAAGAAAAGATTTGTAGCAAAGGTTTGGGTGAAACTAACCCTACACTGCACACAAGGCCCACCATCTCTAGTCCTACAGCAGTAGAAATACTAAGAAAGACATTTGCCAAGCATTCCTGCTTGCCCGAACCTATGAAAACCACAATTAGGGTGCCTCTTAGCTAGGTTGGAGGATGCTGGACTCCAGATGCTGCCCAGAGCTCCAGATGCTCTCCAGAGAATGGGATAGCCTTGGGAAACCCTATCACAAATCAGACGTTACTGAGCACCAGACATGTAATTCTCTAAAAGCTATTCAAGTCCATCTTAGAGCTGGAAGTTTATGGGCTACACATATTTGTGAGTCATTATATGCTGATTAAAAGACCAAAAAATACAAACAAAACTGGGATCTCTCAGGGTAATGCACATTTGGAATAACCTGGAAAGAGCACAGCTTGATTAGCATACCCATCACATATCTAAAGGGTCCCCATGTCCCATCATCACTTAATGGAGCTTTCCCTGCTTGCTAACTGTTTCAGAAGCCAGGATGTACCTTGCAATCAATATGTACATTTAACATTATAAAAACAGTCACTTTTTCTGAATGTGTGTTAACAATAAACCTTAAAATAAAAGCAGTATGGTAACAGAAGAGCAGTCGGGAGTGAGGAGGGGGAAGCCACTGAGCTCTTGATAGAATGCATGGGACTGCCAAGGGCTCCGGAGTAACAGTCCAGGTCTAATCATGAAGAAAACACATGGCAAACCTCAGTATGCATTAAGATTCTAGCAGACATAAAATCTACAGCTCTGAGAACTTGTCTTAGTCCAGGGATAGCCTTAAGGTCCTGCTAAGTCTAATAAGATAAAGTGGATGCAAATATGCCACAGAAAAAGGACACTGGGTTAAAGCAAAGGACCCTGACCATGGACTTTACAGGGTTAACATGTCAGCACTGCTCTCATGACTGGCGTATATACACCTTATTTCTGTTAGGTGTCACTCATGGAGAAGACTGAGTTCAGAATGTATTCCATCAAAATATTTTATTCATTGGGTCTGACAAACAAAGGATTTTGGAAAAGCATATTATAATATTTCATGTGAGGATGATGTATAGCCTGCCCTGTGAAAGTCAGGAAGCCAGAGAAACCTTGACTATAGAGGCAGCCTTCATCCTTCCCTCCTGGATGTCCTGTCTCCTGACAACCTATTTCTGATGTGAGGTCTAAGACCCTCAGGAAATTTTGCTGCTTATTATGGCAACAAGGTGTGAACAAATCCAATCCCAGTGCTAGATTCTCCTCTGCCTGTTGCCTCACCAGATCCACCAATCGTAAACTCTCAGATTTTAATCATCAGTTGTTCAATGAATTGAAACTTCAAATGAAGACTGAGGAGTCCAACCACCACCAGTCCCTCCTAATGACACACCGTTTCCTCCACTGGCTTGACTCCTAACATCTTCCTTATGGCCTTCTCCATGGCCATGGCTTCTTCAGAGAGACTATGACGTTACAGTGCACCAGGACAGCACACATATCAGTAGGAATCCTGCAACCTCAAGCATGAGATTAACAAGAGCAGAGGCGAGCATTTGGGCCTAAAGGACTTGAAACAAGGCTTAAGGGTTGGGGTCATCCAACCCAGAAGAAAAAGCCTACTCAGTGCAGGATATCAGAGAGATCTGGAGGAGTAAGCCATTCATCTTCACTCACTGAGGAGCTGTCCTCAAACCCAGTGCAGAAATGTGATGCAGCTGTGTTTGCAGTAGCTTGATTCTGGTAGAAAATGCAAAGATCAGGAGAGACTGCTGGCATACGGTGTTTCTCAGCCATTATCTGTGCTGAATAGAGGCTGGGGTTAGAGGGAAAGACACCTTTCTTGGGAATAGCAAAGCTGAGAAAACCATGAGGTGTTGGGAAGGTCCCCAGCTGTCTGTAGGCATGGAGCAGGTAGTGCCTACACCAAAAACTCATTCCCTCACTTATGAGATCTAGAGAAGCTCTGAAAAAGTCGGAAGTGCACGTCCAGCAAGAGCCCATCCTTCAACTACCAAGCTCCCTCCTCTAGAGCTACACAGGAAAAGCTCTGCTATCAGGTGGCTGTGCTTTGTTATCCAGAGAAGCTCTAAGTGCTGTGGTACTTGAACAGAGGGTCATCCCTCACGCCTTCTCCATGGAGAGCTGGAATTCAGCACTACTGCAGGGGGCTGGCTGATACCATTCCTTGCATCTCGTTCCCCCCTGTTGTTTAGAGAATTCCAAGAAACCAAATTTTCTTCCCCTAAACAACTCATTTCTCATGGAAGATATTGGTCATCTTTAGTAAACAGTCTTTCAGGAGTAGAAAATAAAAATAATAAATAAATGGCTGTTGTTACTGGTGAACTGATGTAGAGATGCCCACATTCCTGCTACTAACATCTGCAGCAAGTACTCATTTTCAATAGCTCTTATGCTTAGAAGGCAGCTGATTACAGTGAGGCTGTCAAACTACTAGGAGTCAGGTTAACTCAAGCTAGACTCTGAAACAGGCCACTCAATGATCTATCCTGGCCGTGTTTCTGATGTCTTTAACCTCTATTTTTCTATCCTACAGTGTAGTTCATATCACCTATGGCACAGACTGAATGTATTGATTGAAGTAATAATGTCCATGAAGCTGTCTGCATAGCAAGCATTAAATGATGACTGGAATAATTTATTTTCTATTAATTAGTTAATCTTTCATACAATGCAATCTGTCCACAGCCTTCCCTCCCTTTACTCCTCCTTGTCCCCTCCCTGCATCTCCTCTCTTCCCCATAATCCACCGCTCCTCTATTTCTGTTCAGAAAACAGCAGGATATCCCTAGGATATTAACTGAATATGGCATAGCAAGATGCAATAAGACTAGACACACCCTCATATTAAGGCTGGATGAGGCAGCCCAGGAGGAAGAAAAGAATCCCAAGAGCAAGCAAAAGGTTCAGAGATGCTTCAACTCCCACCGTTAGGAGTCCAATAAAAATCCAAGCAAAACAACCACAGCATGCACGCAGATAGCCCAGACCCATGCAGGCTCCCTGATTGTCCTATGAGCCCTGCTTAGTTGATTCTGTAGACCATGTTCTGGAATGTTCTGGAATGTAAACCATGTTCTGATGCTGGAATGATTTATAATATGGTTCTATCTTCTGAGAGCAATAAATAACTCCAGTAGCCTGTACCCCACAGGATTCTGTCCCAGAAGGAGAATGAGACCCCAGATGGACTGAAAAGAACTTGTCCAGTGTAGGAAAAAAGTAAATAGTAGTTCAAAAGAGTGAACAACATATTTAGTTCCAGAAGATTCTAGACGTAGGATGGATGTCAGAGCACTTGTTTCCTGATAGTGGTTAATGTTACCTGGTGTAGTTGTTTCCTTGGAACTGCTGTAACAACGTACCACAAACTGTAGCTATGACTACAGGAAATGTTTACATGGTTTTAGAGGCCAGAAGATCAAAATGAAAGTCTCATGGGGGAGTGCTCTTTCTGCACCCTGAGGAAGACCCCGCTACCACCATCACCCCCACCCCTCTAACTGGGTCTTCCATGTTCCTTGACTTGTAGCTTTTGCACTGAGTTCCCATTCTCACAAAACAATGCCCTCATGAATCTTCGCATATTCTCCCTCTTGCATACCCATCTAAACTGCAGCTTTCTTTAGAGACACCAGCCAGATTGGATAAGACCCATGCTAATAACCTAGCATAATTATCTCTGTAAAGACTCAGTTTCTAAATAAGGTTCCATTCTGGGGCACTGAGGATTAGAACGCTAACGAATCTTTTTTAGAGAAAATGGTTCAACTTCTCATCTCTGGTCCATATTAGGTAGAGGGCTTGTTGTTTTGTGCCCTTTATTCTTACAAGTAAAATTGTTGTTTGTTTACATGGCAAACAACAATTCATAGAGATCTTAGATTTCATTACTCTAGAGAAATGTCCTGTTTTGCAGAGTTCATAATGAGAATTCTGTGCCTTCTAGTGCCCAGCTCTCTCTTTGCCATAGCATTTCATGTGTGTAGTGTATCATGGGCCGGCTGTGGCTACCCATATGGAAGTAAATGTGATAACTACCAGAAAATGAGAAAGAGGCTCACTAAGGAATTCTGATGGAGGGAGGGAAGACAGTGGGAAACCGACCAAAAAAGTAAGATGGAAGCCAGGGGTAAGGGGGGAAATTAGCTAAAATAAGTAGATATGGAAATCCCATATGGGTTTACATTGCCTGTAACTAAACATAGCTGTGTCATATCTTAAAAGAAGAGCAGGGTGGTGGGTAAATCTGTGCAGGGCACATTTCAGTCCTGTGGATGAACGAGACCAACTGTGAAAGTCGTGTCCAGACGTCCTGTCCATATGGAAAAAGCTAGCTACTAGCTCAACAACAACAACAACAACAACAACAACAACAACAACAACAAAGTTTCCTTCTTGCCAGGAGTGTCAGAATGTTCTAGATCTTCCTACCATGTGCACAAGAGAAGTGAGTAACATGGGACAGATGGAGTAGAAAAGGGCCCAGGTCACTGTAGAGAGAAGGCATAGAGATACAGGTAGCATTCTTTCAATCAGGAGATGCCAAGTGTGAAGCAGTTTCTGTAGCCAGTGGTCCCTCTCTCCCCTCCATGTAGTACCAATTTGTATCCCCCTTCCTCTGGTATTCTCCACTCTGAATCCTTAATAACAGACTCATGTATCCTACATCATATATAAAAGTAGAGTTTTATGTCACCGATATTGATAGTTCTTGACAACATATTTGAATCACCTTAGCAATCTAGAATTCTAAGGCTTTGATATAGCTCTGACTGACCGCAACAGATATAAGAAGGGACCTCAAGTCTCCTAAATCGGTCTAATGACTAGCCAAGGTCAGTCGAATGGGAGGTGCTTATTGGTGTTACAGCATCTGACACATCCTGAAGCTCTTCTGGAGAGTTCCAGCAGAAGGTCTGGACAAGTACTGCATCCTTGACTGATCAAAAAGGAGGAATCAGCAGATCTTGTAGTGACAGATAGAAAGGAAGAAGTCAGTTTCTTTGGGTCTATTAAATTCATGTAAGAAAAGCAAGGTGTGTTAAATGTCTCAAACTTCTGGAAATATCCAAGTGGGAGTGTGAGACACTCAGGAGAGAAAAAGCAGAGGAAACTCTTGGAAAGCATTGGCATAATGTGGTCCCTGAAAGCTTGGAGATCAATGAGATTATTGTATGGGTAGGCCATGGGGAGAACTGAGTCACTGCTCAACATCAGGACGGAGATAAGGGAGCCAAGAAAGCAGACTGAGGAAGACAAAGGAGCAGACAATCCAGGAAGAAGCGGTGGGGCCATGGCTGCTGCTAGGTCCAGTGTGGAGCTTGTGGAATTTGTGGATCTGACTCAGGTCAGACCATTTTAACAGATACATATGGGAGTATTCTGACCACAGTGAGGCTGGAGAAGGAAACAAAGTTAGTAGGGCTAAATTATTCCTCTGCAAGACTGGCTGTTGATGGAAACAGTGATAGTCAGAGGTAGCTGAAAGAGAATGCAGAATGCAGTTTGTAAATGTTTTCATAATTGTGTTTTAAGTTACAGGTAAGAACTATAATCATACCAATGAGATAAATCTCCAATGGAGAGACCTAGGCAACTGATATGTCAATGACCCTGAATGGGAAGGAGAGGAGCGGAGCTTTGAGCACAAGGGGAAAAGAGAACATTATTATGTTGTTAGTGGTAGTGATAGTGTGTGTGTGTGTGTGTGTGTGTGTGTGTGTGTGTGTGTGTGTGTGTGTGCTCATGTACTTGTACCTAGAAAAGAAGAATAATTCTTATAAATTAGATCATGATATGACATCATTTCTACATAAACTTCCAACTAGAGAAGGTCAGAGTTGGTTCAATGGTCAGAGCACAGAGACTGAGATGTAACAGTAGAGAAGAAATGGAACTTCCAAGAATGGAAGAAACCTAGCAGTAGGTAAGCACTGAGTCACAGGGAGTGCTGAGTTTCATAGTAGAACAAATCAAGGGGAATCTTCAAGTTCAAAGGTTATAGGTGGGACAAAACTGCCATATCAGGGCAAAGTCACTCTGTGGGGTTTCCTGGGTAGGCTAGGGGAATCAAAGATCCAGAGAGACTTAGAGTTGTAGCCCATCACCAGTTAAGTCAAAGGAGCTTAAAGAGAAGAATGGGGTAGAAGGTGACAGATTCCCTGTGGCAGAGCTGTCTCCACTCTCTATTCTGAACCAAGTGCGATTCGTAGCATATGTCATAGGAACAGGGCTTTGGAAGAGGATAGAGGAGTACAGAAAAGTTCTGGAATAGACACTCATGAGAGCAGAGAGGAGAGAACAGGAAGCTGAACACGAGTGGATAAACAGAGGTCAGTTGAAATCGGAGAGCAGGCATCTTCAGTGGTCCCAGTCCTCGTCGTCCTCGCCAAGAGTGATTGTCTCCAGCTGTGCTTGGCAGCCAAGCTGCAATTACACACAGTACTGAGAGATCCAGCCTGCCCAGGAGCCAGGCTGTCAGAGTAGGCTAGAAAAAGGGCAAGCCAGAGCAGATGCCAAGATAGATTGAAATAGAACCACACACAATACATAGCAGCCCAAGCCAGCTTCAGATTTACTTTCCTGGTTCTCAAGAATGAGACCTGGTTCTGCATTCCAGGTCCCCTTACTTACTGCTCACATCACAAACCTCTCCATTTAGATCTTGAAAGGAAGCAGGTCTACTCCCTCATCACTGGATCTACCAGACAGATGAAGAAGCAGCCCAGTTTCCAGACTTATCTTTGCAATGAGCACATTAGATTCAAGTAGAGGTTGAGTTGAGGTCCTTGAAAATGCAGGGCCCACATTGTCATATTTTTGAAGAAAGAACATTTGTTCTAATATACTAATATACTAATAGTGGAGAAAAGAAGACAAAAAAAAAAAAAAAAAAAGACCAGGAAAAAAAACAGTAGAGAAAGGCAGAAGTCCACTGCACTGGCTAACCTGATGTGACATTTACTCTAAATGTGCCAAGTGCTGTTTTTCTGGGTTACCTTACTTTATGCCCTGACTTGGCTGGATAATTAAAGTGCTGCTAGAGAGTGAAGGTAAAATCATGCCAATATTTTACAAGAAAAACTTTTGGAGTTCTCTCTTTCTATCCCAACCCCCTTGTGTAATGAACTTAGTCTGAACTGGTAGAAGTTTTATATTGATGCCAAGGAAACGAACTAGGGGCAGAGATGAGAGTCAAACTACCACTTTATTTTTTTCTTTTTAACCTATCCTAGAATATGACATGAATATATTATGCTGGTTAAAAAATACACATACAAAAGGGTACAATGACTATCTAAAACTACATCCATACAAGCTGAATACGACAGCTTTAGTAACCAGAGAGAAAGGACGCCTGTCTGATGTGAATACTTTGGGTGTTTATTCTTTCCTTTTCAGTTATTTTCAAAATATGTGTTTAAAAGCCTTGATTATTCTAGTCAGTGAAAAAAAAATGGTGGTACAGAGGAAAAGATATGAATCTCGAAGGTCGAGGCTCTGCCAGTGCTGGACAAATACAGAAGTGGATGCTCACATTCATCCATTGGACGGCGGAGCACAAGGTTTCCAACAAAGGAGCCAGAGAAATACCCAGGGAGCTGAAAGAGACTAAAGCCCCATAGAAGAAACATCAATATGAACTAACCAGTACCCCCAGAGCTCCTTGGAACTATACAAAAACACATGGTGGAACTTGTGGCTCTAGTTATATTTGTAGCAGAGGATGGCCTTGTAGGTCATCAGTGGGAGGGGAGGCCCTTGGTCCTGTGAAGGCTCTATGCCCCAGTATAGGGGAATGCTAGGGCCAGGAATGGGAGTGGGTGGGTTAGGGAGCTGGGGAAGGGGGGAGAGGATAGGGGATTATCGGAGGGGAAACTAGGAAAGGGGATAACATTTGAAATGTAAATAAAGAAAATATCTAATTACAAAAAAGATTTAACATAGGTTATCCCAAATTGCTACCAGAGAGAGTTGTACTAATCTAATTCTCTCCAGTACTACAGGAGCACACGAGCATTTTCATGTTGTTGTTGTTGCTGCTGCTGTTGTTTTGTTATTTTTACATACTATGTCTAAAACCAAACTCTATAAATGGTCACCAGTGCTGAACCTTGTTCTTAGCATAACAATCTAATTTACTCAGACTTCTACTTCAGGTTATCAGGTGATTCTAAAGAGATCTAATATTCTTCATTTCAACAATTAAAAATCAGGCAATTTTTTTCAGGCAATATTTCTTAATGTAGTTTTACACGAGGTTTTGAAGCCAGACTTGTTCTACTTTTTGATTCTTTTTTAAACTTAACCCATGTCCCTTTCACGTCCTCATGAAGTTCACATCAGCTTATCAATTTCCATAAAAAAAAAACTATTCAGCCACATGGATCGTGTTACTTTTATTTGCACATTTGTAACAATTTCCTTCTTGTTTAGTTTCTCATTTTGAAAGTATTTAATTGTTTTTTTTTAATTTTTGACATAGTATAGTTTCAACATTTCTTCCTAAATCAATGGAATAAAACTGACATTTTGGCAATTTAAAAAAAAGGAAAAAGTAGTAATACGTTGCATTATAAAATATGGAAAAATTAAACTCACCTTGACAAGAAAAACTCCAAAACCTATATTTACTGTAAATGAAGACAGAAAAGTACCTCCATGAGAACCTAAGTATTGAAAATCTATATAATCTGAGAAAAACTGTGAAAAGGATTGTGTGTCCCATGGGCTCTCAATAAATACTGACAGACAGCCATATCTCCACTTCCGTCCTGATGCCTTCCTCCTACGGGGGTGGTGGTTAACTGAAATCATGCAACCATGGCAAGTGAGGCTTTAAACAGACGTTGCACTTCTGCCCCATGTGGGATGAATTCACCGCTCTCCACCACAGCTTGAATACTGCCATCCATGCAGATGGGGAGGATGCTTTTTTATTTTATTTTATTTCATTAATTATTTATTTTTGTTCACTTTACATCCCAGTCACAGCCCCCTCCCTCCTCTCTGCCCAGTCCCACCTTTACCATGCTCATTATCCTTCTCCTCAGAGGTGAAACTCCCCACCCCATGGGTGCCAACATGCCCCTGGAACATGAAGTTACAGCAGGATTAAGTGCATCATCTCCTACTGAGGCCAGACAAGGCTATCCAGCTAGGGGGAAGGGGGTCCAAAGGCAGGGAACAGACTCAGAGACAGCCACAGCTCTAATTGTTAAGGGACTCACATGAAGATCAAACTGAACATCTGCTACGAATGTGTAGGGGGCCTAGGTCATAGAAGGAACACAACCCCATCGTGATTCTCTGCTGCTGAAGACCCCGAACTCTGACCAGCAGAGACGGGGAGAAATGACACAAACGCCAAGGAAGGTTCCAAACAGATTTCTTCTTTATCTCTCCCTCTTACAGACAGCTTTCTCTAACCCTCTCCCGGCTCCCACTAAACCCAACTGGCCTCTTCAACTGCTTGCTCACTACTGAACTGTTTACAGCCTTTTCCCACAGCATTCTCCTCCCTCCCTCCAGGGCGCGTCCTGTTGTTCCCAGTCCTCTGAGCTCCTAAACAACAACATTCTCCCCCCTGCCCTGAGTGCATCCTGTTTTCAGTCCTCTGACCTAATCCCTCCCCCATCTCCTGGATCCAGTCAGAGTTCAGTCAGGGCACTCAGTGATTGTCCAGTAACTCAGCAGACAGTACAGTACAGGATCATCCCCACAGGCTCAGCAGGCTCAGGCTCTTGACAAACAGGGACCACAGGGCTTGGCACACCCGCTCCCCACACTCTGCTGTGCTTGCAGACAGGAGCCTGACTTAACTGTCTTCTGATAGGCTCATCCAGCAGCTGATGACAACAAAAGCAGAGAGCCAAGGCCAAACATAGGTGGAGCTCAGGGAGTCTTTCGGAAGAGTTGAGGGAGCCAGACGGGTCAAGGACATCACAAGAAATTGGCCCACAGAATCAACTGACCTGGGACCAGGGGGCTCACAGAGACTAAACTACCAACCTATTATTAAAACTGGTCTTTCCTGTTCTTTGGGAGAGATGGTGCCTAAGGCTTGTAAAGTACAGATGTGGAGAGTGAGGTAGGGCACAGGGTTTGTTCCAGTCCTGGATGATGTCTTCATGAGAAGTAGCAGAGAGGGCAACAGCCATTCATGGAGCGATCAGGATAAGCTTCATGTTCAGTGGCCAGGAGTGACACATGAGTTGCTGATGAAGTAAGAGCCAAATCAGTAGCTGTGGCAGGTTAGTTATCAGCAGTATGGACAGCCGTATGTGGACAGCAGTATGGACAGTATAGAATTGGAAACTGTTACTGACAGAAACAATGCGATCTCATGTACCTGTTACTCTTCCTAAAACTAATGAACTGCCAGTCCACACAGTGAATCCATGCGCATTTCTCTACTTTAGCCATGATTCTTTACAATCTGGGTCTCTTAGAAAGATCTCCTTTAAGGTAAATTGGCCCAAAGAGAAGCTCAGATGTGGGAAATCTAAGATTTGGAACTATACCAACTCAGGTGGCTCTTCAGCCTCAAGGTATGACCTCTCTGGACTGAAACAAATGAAAGGCTCTCTGAACTTACATTCTTTTGCCTGGTAACTAGCCGTAATAATACTTCCCAGACTGTTATGAGCACAAAGTGAAATAATATATGAAGTATCCAGTACCAAATAGTTTCTCAATAAATCTGTTTCATTCCCATTCAAGAGTGGGCATTAAAACAACCTAGGAGACATAAATCTGTGCTCAAACCTACCATGTTTTTCCATTAGAAATTTGCTGAGTGCAACATCCCTTCTCTTATCTCACAATGAGATGGTTAGCTTGTTCCCTGGATCCAGAGCAGCAATATTACCCCAGAGCCTAGGCTCCTTTGTAGACCTACTGTGTCAGAAACTCTTGTGGAAGGATCCAGCAACCCGTGCTTCATCAAGCACTCCAATGAATTCTCATGTACATTTAACACTGGTGTGTTAAGACAAATCGGGTTAATGACAGGATCAGCCAGTACAATGCCTGTAGACCTCAGTAAATATTTTCTATGAGTACAATTTCATACTTGTCTATACAGATCCGTTTAATGTTGCTCATACTTTACTTCAACTGGGGCCTACAGGATGATATGCCTAAGTCCTAGACTTCATGAAAACAGTCATTTCTAAAGTGCTACTCACTAACAGACCCTGTGACTGGTTATATATCTTAAGTTTTGGAAATTAATAGAACCAAACATCAGGTTTGAAGAAGTGGTTTGGCTAGTAAACTGCCCACTGTGCAAGCATGAGGACCTAAGTTTGAAAATTTAGCACCCACATAAAAGAACAAGACATGGAGGTGATGCATGCAATCCCAACATGATGGGAACAAAGATTAGCGCATCCTTAGGTCCATCAAGACCTAAGGATCTAGTCTAGCCAACCAGAAAGCACCAGATTCAGTAAGGGCGCTTGTAAGAAAGAAAGAAATATAGAGGAGAGGAGACAGGGAGAGAAAGGGGTGGGAAAGAAGAAAGAGAAAAAGAAAGGGAGGAAAGGAAGGAGAGGGTGAAGTAGGGGAAGGAAGGGAAACGAATAAAAGGAGGAAGATGGTGTTGAAGACACCTGACCTACTTATGCAGACACATACATACATAGAGGAACAGACATAGACACACACACACACACACACACACACACATGTCATCACCTTCCTATAAAGTCACTTCTTCCTGAGTACCACCACTTCCTTTCCCCCATCCCCGATTTTTCCCAATTATGTTTGGTAACTGAGTACCAACAGCAACCACCAGGTAATTCCGATACTGCAAAACCTCGGGCTCAGAGAACAGTGACTATTGCCAGTCACCCAGAGGATAAGCTTCCTATTGTGTGTGAAGGTGCAGCTAGAGGAGTTCAGGAGGCAGAGTTAGTCTGCAACTTTTGATTCTCAGTGCAAAGCAGAAGCCAACCCAGAAGAGTTTAAGCCCCACTGTGTCCCCTCCCACCTTCTCTTTCACAGTCCTACACTGGGTGCTACCTAGCCAAGGATTTTGAAATGACTCATCAGCAGGTGTCTGTCAGGCTTAGGTTGACCATACATCTGCTCCTTCTTTATACCTTGCCTGAAATGGAAGAGAAAAACAAAATACAGCCTTGAGCTTGAAACACAAGCACTCACTCATAAATGAGCTCCTTTCAACAATGCCCAAGGAGAAGCAGAAAACAAAGCCAGCCTTTTCTCTCTTGTACACACCAGGGCCACCAAAGCACATGTATTGTTCTGTCAAGGTCCGACACTTGCCAGAGTGATTGCTGGAACCTTGAGGGGGAGAGGTTGTGTTTATAATGAGAGAAAAATGGATTAATCAGAAGTCTAGCCCTCAGCTGTCAGCACCAGCATACAATACGTCAGTAGGAATGTGAGATACCTTCGACAAGAATACCATCATGCTTGCTTTAGTCAGTCTTACTTGGAGCTACCTGATTTAAGCAATGGTTTTTCTTTGCAACAGATGAATGCCTCCCAACAAAGTCAATAAGCTATAAAAGTTGTGGCATTGATTTTAGAATAAAATGGCTGTTTCAAAAGAAGCCAATTGTATTTGCAGTGCTGGCAGCCTGTTCAAGTCTCTGGAGAGACCGAATTCAGAGGAGCATCCCCTTCCTGAAATATACATAACTTGCCTCAATCAACACCCTGTGCAGTTTAGCCGATAAGATCACCAGAGCTCAAGTTTTATTCACTCTGCCGTAAACTGGCATAACTCTGCAAATGCTCGATAAAATCTGCTGTACCACCTCCTAGGAATGTTTCTGTGTAACATTCTTGCTCGCCATGCCCTAAGCAAGTATGCAGCCATGGCACCTTAGGTGTGTCAAAACTCCATCCCAAACACCTGCCAGCTTCCCAGGGGGTATGTTCTCTGACCATGTTCTATGATAAGTAGCAAGGCCCTATGAATTTGAGGCCACAGAGTTCCAGTGGTTCAGAAATATACAACATGGAATATGTGTTGGTCCACCAACTATTGAAAACGTTGTCTTTTTTTTTCCACTTTTTTATTAATTTATTTTTTTACACTCCATATTTTATCCCCACAAACCCTGATCCACCCTCCGACTGTTCCACATCCCATACCTCCTCCTCACCCACCTGTCTCCACATGGATGTCCCCACCGCCCACCCCACCGAACTCTAAACTCCTTGGGTCTATTGAGGGTTAGGTGCATTATCTCTGAGTGTACACAGACCCGGCAGTCCTCTACTCTGTGTGTGCTGGGGGCCTCATATCAGCTGGTGTATGCTGCCTGGTTGGTGTTCTAGTATCTAAGAGATCTCAGGGGTCCAGGTTAATTGACATTGCTGATCCTCCTACAGGATTGTCCTTCTCCTCAGCTTCTTTCAGCTTTCCCTCATTCAACAGCAGGGGTCAGCTACTTCTGTCTGTTGGTTGGGTGCAAATATCTGCATCTGACTCTTTCAGCTGCTTGTTAGGTC
Organism: Mus pahari; assembly: GCF_900095145.1. Taxonomy (NCBI): domain Eukaryota; kingdom Metazoa; phylum Chordata; class Mammalia; order Rodentia; family Muridae; genus Mus; species Mus pahari. The sequence goes on along the minus strand of NC_034611.1, from coordinate 2,255,133 downwards.
TTTCAGAGGGCAGTCATGATAGGTCCCTTTTTGTTAGCACTCCATAACCTCAGTAATAGTGTCAGGCCTTGGGACCTCCCCTTGAACTGATCCCACTTTGGGCCTGTTGCTGAACCTTCTTTTCCTCAGGTTCTTCTCCATTTCCATCCCTGTAATTCTTTCAGTCAGGAACAATTATGGGTCAGAGTTGTGACTGTAGGATGGCAACCCCATCCCTCACTTGATGTCCTGTCTTCCTGCTGGAGGTGGGCTCTATAAGTTCCCTCCCCTATTGTCTGGCATTTCATCTAAGGTCTCTCCCTTTGAGTCCTGAGAGTCTCTCCCCTCCCAGGTCTCTCCCCTCCCAGGTCTCTCCCCTCCCAGGTCTCTCCCCTCCCAGGTCTCTCCCCTCCCAGGTCTCTCCCCTCCCANCCCTCCCAGGTCTCTCCCCTCCCAGGTCTCTCCCCTCCCAGGTCTCTCCCCTCCCAGGTCTCTCCCCTCCCAGGTCTCTCCCCTCCCAGGTCTCTGGTACACTTTAGAGGGGCCCTACAACCTCCTATCTCCCAAGGTTGCCTGTTTCCATTCTTTCTGCTAGCCCTCGGGGGTTCAGTCCTTTTCCCTGACCCAATACCAGATCAGGTTTCCCTCTCCCCTCTCCCTACTCCCCCACTTTCCCTCCCCACTTGTGATAGCTTTCTTCTCTCTCCCAAGTGGGACTGTGGCATCCTCACTTGGGCAATTCAGCTTGTTGACTTTTTTGAGGTCTGTGGACTGTATCTTGGATATTCTATACTTTTATTTTTGCTTTTTGTTTTTTGGGGTTTTTTGGCTAATATCCACTTGTTAGTGAGTACATACCATGCATGTCCTTTTGGGTCTGAGTTACCTCACTCAGGATATTTTCCTGCCATACTCAGGATTTTCTCATTCTTAATAGCTGAGTAGTATTCCATTGTATAAATGAACCACATTTTCTATATCCATTCTTCTGTCATGGAACATCTAGGTTGTTTCCATTTTCTGTCTCTCACAAATAAGGCTGCTATGAACATAGTGGAACATGTGCCACTCTGGCATAGTGGGGCATCTTTGGGGTATATTCCTAGAGTGATATAGCTGGGTCTTCAGGTAGATCTAGTTCCAATTTTCTGAGGAACCCCCAGATTTATTTCCAGAGTTGTTGTAACAGTTTGCAATCCCACTAGCAATGGAGGAGTGTTTCTTTCTCCACATCCTATTCAACATATATTGTCACCTGAGGATTTGATCTTAGCCTTTCTGATTGGTATAAGGTGGAATCTCAGAGTCATTTTGATTTACATTTCTCTGATCACTAAGGATTTTGAACATTTCCTTAGGTGCTTCTCAGCCATTCAAGATTCATCAGTTGTGAAATCTTGGTTTAGTTCTGATAGGGTTGTTTGGGTTTTTTGATGATTAGCTTCTTGAATTCTTTATATATTTTGGATATTAGCCCTCTATCAGATATGGAGTTAGTGAAGAATTTTTTTTCCCAATATGTAGGTTGCCGTTTTGTTCTATTGATAGTGTACTTTGCCTTACAGAAAGCTTTCCAGATTCATGAGGTCCCATTCATCAATTATTGATCTTAGAGCATGAGCTATTGGAATTCTGTTTAGAAAATTTCCCCCTGTGTCAACCAGTTCAAGACTCTTTCCCACTTTCTCTTCTATTAGATTCAGTGTATCTGGTTTTATGTTGAGGTCCTTGATCCCCTGGACTTGAGCTTTGTACAAGATGACAAATACGTGTCTACTTTCATTCTTCTACAGAGAGACAGCCAGTTAGACCAGCACCATTTATTGAAGATGCTTTCTTTTTTCCCATTGTATATTTTTGGCATCTTTGTCAAAGATCGAGTGACAATAAGTGTGTATTTTTATTTCTGGATCTTCAATTCTATTGCTTTGATCAATTTGTCTGTCTCTGTACCAATACCATGCAGTTTTTATGACTATTGCTGTGTAGTAAAACTTGAGGTCTGAGATGGTGATTTCCCTAGCTCTTCTTTTATTGTTAAGAATTGTTTTCACTGTTCTGGATTTTTTGTTTTGGTTTGGTTTGGGTTTTGGGTTTTGGGTTGTTTGTTTGGTTTTTGTTGTTGTTTTTGGGTTTGGGGGGGTTGTTTTGTTTTTCCCTTTCCAGATGAATTTGAGAATTGCTCTGTCCATGTCTTTGAACAATTGTGTTGGGATTTTGATGGGGACTGCATTGAATCTATAGATTGCCTTTAGTAGGATAGCCATTTTTACTATATTAATCCTGCCAATCCATGAGCATGAGAGATCTCCCCATTTTCTGAAATCTTCTTTGATTTCTTTCTTGAAAGACTTGAAGTTATTGTCATACAGGTCTTTCACTTATTTTGTTAGAGTTACCCCAAGATATTTTATATTATTTGTGGCTATTGTGAAGGGAGTTTTTACCCTAATTTCTTTCTCAGCCTGTTTATCCTTTGTATAAAGGAAGGCTACTAATTTATTTGAGTTAATTTTATATTCGGCCACTTTGCAGAAATTGTTTATCAGGATTAGGAGTTCTCTGGTGGAATTTTTGGGGTCACTTAAGTATATTATCATATCATCTGCAAATAGTGATATTTTGACTTCTTCTTTTCCAATTTGTGTCCCTTTGATCTCCTTTTGTTGTCTAATTGCTCTGGCTAGGACTTCAAATACTATACTGAATAGGTAGGGAGAGATGGGGCAAACTTATCTGGTCCCTGGGATTGCTTCAAATTTCTCTCCATTTAGTTTGATGTTGCCTACTAGTTTGCTATATATTGTTTTTATTATGTTAAATATGGGCCTTAAATTCCTGATCTCTCCAATACTTTTAGCATGAAGGGGTGTTGTATTTTGTCAAATGCTTTTTCTGCATCTAAGGAGATGGTCATGTGATTTTTTTCTTTGAGTTCGTTTATATAGTGGATTATGTTAATGGATTTTCATATATTAAGTCAACCTTGCATCCCTGGGATGAAGCCTGGGTGAATGATAGTTTTGATGTTGAACATGTTGTCTTAACATTTCTTTTTAATGCCATTCCTCTAAGCACTTCTCTTCAGAGCTTTCTGACCCACTCAGCACCTGATTTTCCTGTGTACTTGCACCTTTGCAGCACACTGGGCTGTACCTGAGAGGTGCTTTCTCTGCATATAAGAATATACATGTACATTTATATTCATTTTAGAAGTAGAAGAGTGAATGAGATAATGAAGCCTAAGATATCTAGTGTGTGGGAAATGTTCAGTAAACATTAGCTCTTTTAATTCTTTATGCTAACCTGCTCTTGGAAGCCTAGGCTACATAATTCTATGCTTGTTTCTTCATTTGAGCTTTGAAAGGTTGACTTTGATTTTGGCAGTAAAAAAGGAAAACAAGACATATCATTTTAATAAATATTAGTGTTTGTAGATTTATATAAATATATATCAATAAAGTAAAGCTTTTCATTTTGGGCAAAAGTAAGCTTATAGATAAATAAGCAGAGAGTCCTTTCTTTAGATGTGGTTCAGAATGAATTAGAAATACTTTTAAAATTGTTCTTAGATCAGCACTGTTTATGGTTATGATTATTTTAAAACTTAAATCAGCTGAGAGTCCACTGGCAGAAAGCAATTTTTATATTGTATTAATTATTTTTATATGTGATGGTATTTTGCCTGTATGTTTGTCTGTGTGAGGGTGTCAGATCCCCTTAAACTGGAGTGAAAGAAAATTGTGAACTGCCATGTGGGTGCCAGGAATTGAACCTGAATCCTCTGGTAGAGCAGCCCATGCTCTTAATCACTGAACCATCTCTTCAGCCCAGGCAGAAAGCAATTTTAAAAGGACTTTTCTGTATGGATTTTATCATTGGTGACGTGGTACAAGCATTGAAGTAAAAGCTGCAGACACCCAGATAGAGCACCCCAGAACACAGTTTAACACACTACTGGATTCTATGCTGCGGTGATTTGAATGAAAATGCCCCCCACAGGCTCATATGTTTGAATTCTTGGCCCCGGTTGGTGGAACTGTTTGGGAACTTATTGGAGGACGTGTGTCACTGGTGCATTTTGATGTTTCAAATGCCCATGCCTAACCCAGTTAGCTTTCTTTCTCCCTCGTGTTTCTGAAACGGGGTATGTAAGCTCACAGCCACTACTGCTGTGCCATGAATACCTGCTGCTATGCTCCCCACTATGATGTTTCTGGATTCTAACCATCTACAACCTTGAGCCCCCAATTAAATGCTTTGTTTTATAAGTTGTCTTGGTTATGGTGTTTTGTAATGGCGATAGAAAAGTAACTAAGACGCATGCTAACATGAGGCTTTGACCAGTCCCAAGAAATCATAACTTCCAGAAGAACCTGAATCTTACTTATAATGTCTGTGAGAATGCACTTATATATGAGCATCTGTATGCACATGTGGGTGAAGGTTTATACTGTGTGTCTTCCTTGATAAGATTTCACCTTTTAGATTGAAGCAAATGTAGCAATTGAACCCAAAGCTCTCAGACTGGGCTAATCTAGCCATCCAGCTTGCTCTAAGGATGCTGTTCTCTCCCTCCTGGGATCTTTGAGAATAGATGAGCCATCATGCCTGTCCTGCATTTATGTGTGTGCTGGGAATCTAAACATAACTTCTCCTATCTGCACAGGAAACATTTTTACAGCTGAGACATTTCTTATACCCCTGAGTCTCAGGTTTTATACATCCCTTTTCAAAGGTAATTTTGACATGCATTAACACATCAGAAATACTGATTTTGTGTTTATACTTAGGAATGAGTTGACAAGTGTGCTTTTCAAAACTCCTGTGCCTTCAATAGACATTAAGCAGGTACAGAGTTCTCTAGACCCAAGACAAAGCCTAAGGCCTGAGAGTAATTAGTGAAATAGAAAGTAGTCAGTTTTACATGAAGCCCAGTGAGAGAAGCACCATTTGGTTGTGATTATTTTAAAAATATATTTCTTCCAACTGAGAGGTGGTAGTGCACACTTTTAATCCTGGCTCTTAGGAGGCAGAGGCAGGTGGATCATTGAGTTCAAGGCCAATCTGGGCTACATAGAGAAACCCTGTCTTGAAAAACAAAACAAAACAAAAATCCTCCTAGACCTCCCTCTGTTTCTCAAAACAGTTTAGCAGCAAGGGAAATTGAGCATGTGCCAGTTCAGCTGATAATGCCCAGTGATTGAAAGCAGAATCATTTATCCAAACACTCTATCTATTCTGCCTGGTGCAACTCAAGTGCTCAATAAGTAATGTTGAATTATTAAGTACAAAGAATGTATTGTTAGCATCAATGGTAAATACTGTTGTGAAGGCCTGTGCCCAGAACTGCTGGGAAACACAAGCAGCAGATTTCCCAGAGGAGGTGAGGCTTGCGTGACCCTCAAGGTAGGCGGCTATGAGAAAAGAAGCAATTCAGGCAGATCAATGTGTGCCCACGAACATAGGAGAGGCGTTATACAGTTGAAGAATTCAAGTGGTTACCATTTCCCAGCCACAGTGACCAGGGCCCATAACTGTAACCACAGAGATCCTACACAATGTCTTCATAGATGTAGAGGAAAAGACAGACACATGGCCTATGTGACAAAGTCATTCTTGAAAGTGCAGGGCCTTCAGAGCTTACCAAGCACAACAATGGAGGAAGAACAGAATGATGAGAGCTTTGCAATTGAGCAGTGGAGAGCCAGCATCCCATTGGTGTTGACTTGAAGCTCTTTGAATTGACTTGAAAATGAACCTGCTTCACTCTGAAATTGATAGAGGAGAAAGTGGGGGAAAATCCTCAAAGACATGGGCACAGGGAAAAAATTTCT
>NC_034611.1:2244147-2248063 GCF_900095145.1 Mus pahari | reverse complement strand
GGGGGGGGGGTATAGGGAACTTTCGGGATAGCATTTGAAATATAAATAAAGAAAATATAAAAAAAGAGTTTGAAACTGAGGGTAAAGAAGCCTTTTGTGGAGGAGGATTGGCTGTTCACTGGAGACAAGGAAACATATATGACATTAGGAGTGCAGAAGAACTCAGTTACCAAAGATGAGGCTGAAAATGACAAGAATGGGGTCCTATATATAGGAAGGGCTCAGAGAGGGAGAAACCCGTCCAGGATTCCTAGCTAAGCAAGCAGGGTGGAGATATGGAAGGACAGCAACATAGTTCCATCCACCTGAGCTCAGCTCTGAGTGGAGATTCTATCCAGTACTACATCTTATCTTATTGGGCTACAGAGATAGGACTCATGCCTTTGGACCTGAATGAGTTTTCTTGTCTTGGTCATCATATGTAGCCCTGTATCTCATTGCCTATCTTCTCTTTTAGCTGAAAAATATTGAGCAGTAATAATCAATAATTTTGGCTTCATATTTTAGGAAAATAAATTCTCAAATTAATCAAGAGAAAAATGTATGCTTACTGATCACTTGTGTGGTGGTTTCCTGCTTGGCAGAATAATACCAGAGTTAGTATCTATACTGGGTGAAATATATCTGAAAACTCACTGGGATACATTCCCCGACAGAGAATTACAGGTACCCCTTAGCACAGAATCTGGATCAACTATGACAAATGCCTTACTTGGGGGAATATTTCCCATTAATACACTTCATTACACACATTCAAGTTGCTAGTTGCAGGGTGTCAAAGAACTTACAGGAAAGGGCCTACATAACTCTTTTAAGGGGAGGGAAGCATATTCACTGAGCAGAAAACATTCTGGATCACACCTGTACACACCACATTAGGATGTCGTATCCTTAACCTTTAGTCATTATTGTATACTGATGGTTGAGCCCTGCCATCAAGATGGGCCTTCACGTGTGGTCATTTGTGTGTTGTTTCTTTCCGTCAAGGACACAACTGCCATGGAAAGTGCCAACATTTATGAAGCTTTCAAATGTAATTCTCTTTCTTTGTTGTATGCATCATGTTGATAATATACCACCAGTTTTATCACCAGTGTCCTTTATTAAACCAAGTAGGCTGATGTGTACTTTACTGATTTCAGTCAGCCTGTTTAATGCTCAATGTAATTAAAAGAAATACCCCTCTTTCCCCGATGCACAACATCAAACAAAAACCAGTGTAAGTATAGTCACATCCCCGTGTCCCTGGGAAACTCTTTCTTCAGTTTCATCTTCTCTCCTCTCTCACAGCTCCATTCTTGTGATTGCTAGGCACGGAGGAAGTTCAGAACATGTTTAATGGAAAATACACACTTTCAAAGCAATCTAGCACCCTTATCGGTAGGGGTAAGTCTATTTTAAATGCATATGTGATTGATGGCAGACATTGTCCTCAGAATCCTAAAACATCAATGTGCATTTGAGTCACACTGAATGGCTTTGTTAAAGCACAAATTGCTGGGAATCAACACCAGACACTCAAATGTTCTGGGTCGAGCACCCACACACACACACACACTTTAATGCTTACGTGCTCCATATGATGTTGATAATTTTGTTCTAGAATCCATACAAAGGGGCCTTTCTTTTAACCCAGCAACTACCATCTCCGTGTACAGCAGTTAGCTGTGCTAGATGCCTTCCTCCTTCATTCACAGAGCTAATGCTTCTTTATTTTTTACGTGTGCAGAGAGCATGCACACATGTACATGCACATCTGTGCATACCTAGAATCTAGACGATGACAGTGATGCCTTTGAAGCTAGAGTTACGGGCAGTTGTGAGCTAATGTGGGTGTTGGAAACTGAATTTGGGTCCTTTGCAAAAACATTATGTACTATTAACTGCTGAGCCGTAACCAACCCCATAATCACTAAATTATTTTTAAGGAAGAGACTCAGGGTGTAACTCTGACAGCCCTGAAACATTTTGTGAAAACTGTCCATAATGCTGCTTCTTGCAGTACAGTCTAGGCAGTGTGTATACTGAACTCATCTAGATGCTATGAGCAAGCATCTGGACCCATGATAGCACTACCTTTTCTAGGTCATAACCATGTACCTTTCAATATTGACTCTCCAACGTTGCTTCCACAAGCACAGTGGAATCACTTGAAAAACTTGAATAAAAACAGATTCCGGGATTGGGCACAAACTCAGGGGACAGTCCAGCGGTCTCCATAGGACTCTCCACCCCACAGGTGCCCAGGAACTTAGAATCACTGGTGAGTGGAATGCAACATCTCTTCCAAAACCATCATGGGGGACCTGTACCAGCAGGAGCAGGGCACATGAAACCTGACCGAAAGCAGCTCCAGTTTCTTCTAGTCAGCGCTGGTCTACCTTGGATTAAAACACAGCGAACAGCCCCACACTTCCCAGAGGAGGTACCACTTCCAGGTGCTCTAACACGACCAGGATCTTAGGATCCCAGGATCCCAGAAGCTTCGTAACACCAAGATCTCGGGATATCTGAGGAAGCTTGATTGACAAGAACTCTGACACACCCAGAATCTCAGGTTCACATGATCCCTGATTCAGAGGATCACAGAGAAAGCTGGACTCGAGGAATTCTGACTTGGATTACAGGAAGGACAGGCTCCAATCACATATATATTGAGGGCAGGGAGAACTTGAGATAATCAGATGGTGGGAGGCAAGAAGAGAAGCAACAAAAACCAAGGTTACTTGGCATCATCAGAAACAAACTCTCCCTCCATAGCAAGTCCTGGATACACCATCACACCAGAAAGCAAGATATGACTCTAAAAGTCACTTCTCATGATGATGACGGAGGACTATAAGATGGAAATAAATAACTCCCTTAAAGAAATTCAGGAGAAAACATACAAACAGGTGAAAGAATTTAACAAAACCACCCAGGATCTAAAAATTGAAGTAGAAACAATAAAGAAAACCCAAAGAGAGACCATTCTTAAAATTTAAAACCCAGAAAAGAAGTCAGGAGCCACTGATGCATAACCAACAGAATACAAGAGATAGAGAGAGAATCTCAGGTGTTAAAGATACCATAGAAAACATGATACTACAATCAAAGAAAATGCAAAATGTAAAAAGATCCTAACCCAAAACATCGAGGAAATTCAGGATACAATGAGAAGACCAAACCTAAGGATAATAGGTATAGACAAGAAGGAAGATTTTCAACTTAAAGAGACAATAAATATCTTCAACCAATTCATAGAAGAAAACTTTCCCAATCTAAAGAAAGAGATGTGCATGAACATACAAGAAGCATACAAAACTCCAAATAGTGTGGAACAGAAAAGAAATTCATCCCATCACATAATAGTAAAAACACCAAATGCACAAAACAAAGAATGAATATTAAAAGCAGTAAGGGGAAAAGGTCAAGTAACATATAAAGGTAGACTTATCAGAATTACACCTGACTTCTCCCCAGGGACTATGAAAGCCAGAAGATACTGGAGAGATGTCATACAGAGCCTAAGAGAACACAAATGCCAGCCCAGGCTACTATACCCAGCAAAACTCTCAATTACCATAGATGGAGAAACAAAGGTATTCCATGACAAAATCAAATTTACAAAATATCTTTCCACAAATACAGCCCTTCAACAGATAATAAAGGGAAAACTTCAACAGAAAGAGAGAAACTAAGCTCAAGAAAAAGCAAGAAACTAATCTTTCAACAAACCTAAAGAAGATAGCCACATAAACAGAATTCCAACTCTAACAACAAAAATAACAGGAAGCAACAATGACTTTCCCATAATATCTCTTAATATCAGTGGACTCAGTTCCCCCAATAAAAAGATATAGACTAAGAGACTGGTTATGTAAACAGGACCCAACATTTTGCTGCATACAGGAAACCCACCTCAGTGAAAAAGACA
>NC_034611.1:2241346-2243187 GCF_900095145.1 Mus pahari | reverse complement strand
AAACCAGGAGCTGGTTCTTTGAGAAAATCAACAAGATAGATAAACCCTTAGTCAGACTAACTAGAGGGCACAGGGACAGTATCCTAATTAACAAAATCAGAAAAGAAAAAGGTGACATAACAACTGATCCTGAGGAAATCCAAAACATTATCAGATCCTACTACAAAAGCCTATTCTCAACACAACTGGGAAACCTGGATGAAATGGACAATTTTCTGGGCAGATACCAGGTTCAAAATTTAATCAATATCAGATTAATGATCTAAATAGTTCCATATCCCCTAAAGAAACAGAAACAGTCATTAATATTCTCCCAACCAAAAAAGCCCAGGACCAGATGGATTTAGTGCAGAATTCTATCAGACCTTCAAAGAACACCTAATTCTAATACTCCTCTAACTATTCCACAAAATAGAAACAGAAGGTACTCTACCCAATTTGTTCTATGAAGTCACAATTACTCTGATACCTAACCCACACAAAGACCCAACAAAGAGAGAGAACTTCAGACCAATTTCCCTTATGAATATCGATGCAAAAATACTCAATAAATTCTCGCAAACTGAATCCAAGAGCACATCAAAAAGATCACCCATCATGATCAAGTACACTTCATCCCTGGGATGCAAGGATGGTTCAATATAAGGAAATACATCAACATAATCCACTATATAAATGAACTCAAAGACAAAAACAGCATGATCATCTCATTAGATACTGATAAAGCACTCAACAAAGTCCAACACCCAGTCATGATACAAGTCTTGGAAAGATCAGGAATTCAAGGCCAATAGCTAAACATAATAAAAGTAATATACAGCAAATGAGTAGCCAACAGCAAACTAAATGGAGAGAAACTTGAAGCAATCCCACTAAAATCAGAGACTAGANAAGGCTGCCCACTCTCTCTCTACCTATTCAATATAGTGCTTGAAGTCCTAGCCAGAGCAATTAGACAACAAAAGGAGATCAAAGGAATAGAAATTGGAAAGGAAGAAATCAAAATATCACTATTTTTTCAGATGATATGATTATACATATGTGACCACAAAAAAATTTCACCAGAGAACTCCTAAACCTGATAAACAACTTCAGTGAAGTAGCTGGATACAAAATTTACTCAATCAAATCAGTGGCTTTTCTCTACACAAAAGATAAACAGGCTGAGGAAAAAAAGTGGGGGGGGGGGAACAACAACCTTCAAAATAGTCACAAATAATATAAAATGCCTTGGTGTGACTCTAACTAAGGAAGTGAAAGATTTGTATGATAAGAACTTCAATGCTCTGAAGAAAGAAATCAAAGAAGATCTCAGAAGATGGAAAGATCTCCCATGCTCATGAATTGGCAGGATTAATATAGTAAAAATGGCTATCTTGCTGAAAGCTATCTACAGATTCAATGTAATCCCCATCAAAATATCAACTGAATTCTTCACAGAGTTAGGAAGGTCAATTTGCAAATTCATCTGGAATAACGACAAAACTAGGATAGCAAAAACCATTCTCAACACTAAAAGAACATCTGGTGAAATCAACATCCCTGAACTCAAGCTGTACTACAGAGCAATTGTGATCAAAACTGCATGGAACTGGTACAGTGACTGGCAGGTAGATCAATGGAATAGAATTGAAGACCCAGAAATGAACCCACACATCTATGGTCACTTGATCTTTGACAAAGGTGCTAAAATCATCCAGTGGAAAGAGGACAGCATCTTTAACAAATGGTGCTGGGTCAACTGGCAGTTAGCATGTAGTAAGCATGTAAATTGAACCTTGTACAAAGCTCAAGCCTAAGTGGATCAAAGAACTCCAGATAAAACCAGAGACACTGAAATT